>NC_000070.6:38771904-38966904 GCF_000001635.26 Mus musculus
CCTAAAGAGTCAGAATTCTGTACCTTATTTAAGTCATCTGATAGATAATGTAGAGAAAGAAAAGGTAAAATTGATATTCCCAAGAATATCAAATACATCTTTGGGAAGAAAGGTTAAGGGGAAGAGATGGAACAATAGCCATGCAATAAAATGAGTGGCCAGATTTTGTAGGTCCCAAAAGCCAAAAGAAGATAGTAGGAAGCTTCTCAAGATGATAGAATATACAGTGATAACTGCCTGTTGTCATTATCAAAAGATGTCTTATATGAAAATGGATTAGAATGGGATAGGCAGTCAAATGCTAGTAGTTTTATGTGTTCTAGAGGGATAATTGTAAATAATGTGAGCAAACATATCTGGTAGAGTCAATAATCCATTATCTATTTTGTAAGAGATGGCAGGAGACTTAACAAATAGGTAAATATAAAGGCAAGACAATTGTTGGTTTTATAATGAGAGATATAATGTACTATATTATGACCTAAGGAATAAAACCATATTTAAAATGCAAGATTACTGATATTTAATTCACTTAAAATATTTTAATGTATATAAAAAAGAAGAAAGGGATAGAGGTATGATTAGGGCCAGTAAAGTGGAAAATTAAAAAATAGCTTCCAATGTTTTAAATATTGATGCAAATGTACAGTAGAAATCGCTGAACAGTAACAAAATACATCTTATCAAAATTAATTTCTGAAAGTTATTCATAATTTAGAGAATTGAACAGATGTTTTGATTTAAATATAAAATATATTGTTAAAGAATTAAACTAAGTATTTAAAAAATTGACCTTTATCAAATTATCATTATTAGCAACAGGTATTTAGATTCTTATTTTTCAATGTTTCATCATAAAAAGACCTCTTGTCCTTATCATCATGTGTTGGACAATTGAATGATTATAGTGAAAAAATCAACAAACTTAATAAGCTTAAAGAGATGTTATATTATTCAGCAGCAATTATCATATCTAAGTCAGCTTCAAAAGGTCTATAAAGATGAAGAACAAAAATTACAAACAATTGAAAAGCAAATAAATAAATAAATAAATAAATGTTGGAGCATACAGTTTTTATTTTGGACTATGCTAGAGCTTACTTTATGATGGCACTGCCATGCTATTGACAATAAACAGCAGATCAAAAAGTAGATAAATTGTACATTTATTTCAGAAAACAAAACAAAAACCAGAATGAGTACCTATAAAATTAAGTTTCCAGATTATCATTAGAAATCAACACCAAATTATGAAGGTCCTAGCTCAAATCTGTGGATGGGACAAACAAAGTCAATCAAATATCACTTCAGAAAATTTAGAATGCTTCCATGGTTAGATCTTGCACTTTTATTGTTTGCTGTCTACAACCTGTTAGTGGAAATTATATTTATAGTAAAGTCAAGGAGGCATTAGAAATGTGTGTTAATTTTTTTTTGCCACATTGCATTCATAAACAATTTTATGACAAAGAAGCCTACCATTTCTCAAAACATCCAACAATTAATTAAAATAATTATCCATAACCCAGAAAACCTCAAACCACCACAAATTCTAAGGACTGTGGTCCACAGAGTATCCTGTTAACATTTATGGAAAGACATGAAAGTGAAGTATAGAGAGATGGATTGATATGTTTTTGGTTATTGTTTTGTTACTGTTGTTTAGTTTTTGTTTTTCTTATTTGAAGTAATTGACTACATGTGGATAAAATTTGTTTTTAGTTTGCATGACCTTTTCAGGTAATGCCCTACCTCTCTAACATGGGTTCTAGTATTGTGGTCTCATTGAAAAGTATATTTAAAGGCAATTTTTCATCCTTCTTTCAATTCACTGACTCTTATCTGTTCCTCTCTGTTACTTGTTTTCAGAAGTTGTCCACTCAGTTCACAAATTTAAATAATAGAACACTATGATGTAACTAAACAAATGTTAAGAATTCTGATTTATAAGGCTGTCAGATTAGAGATTCTTGCCAAACATGACTTAGAGAAGTCTATCCCCTCCCATTTATACTATCCATGTTTCTAAAATAATAATAAAGGAAATATGAAAACTTATTCAATGATTATATCAAATAAGAAAGATGAATTAGAAATTACAAAGTCAGACAAATGAAAGTTCTTGGCACAGCAAAGAGCACTAATCAACACAGGAGAGCTATTTTATCATTATTATCTTTAAGTACAGAATTTCCAATCTCAGCAAGGTCATACCTTTTCAGGGGTCATGATATCAATTAAGCTTCGGTCATATGATAATTTTCTGGGAGCATTTTGCTGGCCAAGTTAGGGTCATTTCAGTTATGGTAATATCACAAAACACATTATGTCTGTCTTAAGTCAGTATTTAAAAGTATTCATTAAAAGTGTCTATTATGTCATAAAGCACAGTGATTATGTTTTTGAATTTAAATATCCAAGTATTATATTGTTGCAAAGGTGATTGCAATGATGACTCCTTCCAGTGATTGAATGATTGAAACCATTATAATTCGTTATATGTCTTCATTTTGTTTTTTTATTTTTTAAAGCTTAGGATTCCTTTTTAGACAGGATCTCTAAGGTCAGGTTGGCTCTAAACTATGTAGCTAAAGTTGGCTTTGAAATCAAAGTCTTAAGTCTTTGAAACCAAATACTTGAGGGGACAGTTTTCAACCAACAAATCTTTGGATTATGAAACAGTCCACCATACTTTGAATCATGTTAACAGTAATTTTTCTCTCTGTGTGTATGTAAATGTATATATGTATGTATATATACATTTGGGTATTTGTGTATGCATGTCAGAGCATCTGTATGAAGATAAGTTCTCCTCTAATTTCCACTTGATAATTTTTGTAAGCTTTTGAGAATTTCATGTAAGTTTTTATCATATTCTCCTTCCCCTCACCCCCCGCAAATGCTTCCCAGATCTACTCTTCCTTCCCTTTTCACTTAATAGCAGTCAAAACCAGCTTAGTCTGTCCAAATATTATTTTAGGTGTATCTTCAACTGGATTGTGATCTACGTAACATGGAGTTCCATTTCCACTAAGAGTTACCATTTCCTCTTTGGCTAAGGATGAAAGTTTATGTCCAGCTTCCCTCTCCATGCTGAGATTTGGTATATCTTTGTCTTGCACAAGTCTTGTGCATCATATAACAACTGCTCTATGTTCATATATGTACCTGCACTCCTATGTTCAGAAGATAGCTTTTCTTTTGTAGTCCACCAATACCTATAGCCCTCATATTCTTTCTTCCTTCATTTGTCACAATGATCCCTGAACCATTGAAGAAAGGGTATGATATCTATGTTCTACTTAGGCCTAAATATTCTGTACACTGTTATACTCTATACTTTGACCAGTTCTTGGCTTTCTGTGTAGACCATCATCTATTACAAACTGATTATTAATAATCATGGCTTAGCAAGAATCTCTATAATATACTGAGTTCTTTCGATATATTCCCAGTTTAAAAGGTCCTTCTGAAACACAATCTAATACTACTGAGATTTTAAAGTAAATATTGTTTGCAAAAAGAATTCCTTACCAAGATATAATTACAATAATATTCAGATACATAATATCTTATATTCATTATATTCATAATAATGCTAGCTTTGTATCAAAACAAGATGAAATGAACACATAGCTATTGAGTTATATCAATATATATTATTATATATTCCAGACCATTATAGATGATTCTTGGGCATGAAAAGACATGAAGAAGCTATAGAATAGAGGATATTTGTTTCTCATAATATTTTAATATAATAACTTTGCTGAGAGGAGGTTCTACTGGAGTATAGAGTGTAGATGTTTGGCAAACTATTGTAAGTCTACAAAGTAGTTTAACATCCCCCTACAAGGAACAATTTTGAGATTAAATTATAAATAGTACAAGTTTTAAACATCCTAGAGTACTTACAAGAGAAAACAAATTTAAAATATCCAGGGCATGTTGAGTAATAGACTTCTGAAAGAACTATTTGTTTGTTTCTAAGACCTAAGAAAGAATCCCCATGTAACTCTTTCTGTGAATTTAGCTAACCTGACAGCACAATTGAGACTGGATGGAGAATAATGGAAAGATAGGCTTAAATCCAGATAAGTTGCAGACTGATAGAAGACATAGAGCCATGCAGAAAATGAGCTTAATCAAAAATTTTTTTTAATTTACAGAAAATTATGAAAACTTCCCTCTTACACACACACATACCATGTACACATAAACACACAACAATAAATAAATCATACCACATAACTCATGGCATAGAAGCCTTCACTTTGAAGATGTATTATTTTACATTCACACAGGACAAAATCTCCTAACGATAAATATCAGAAATCATATACCTACTCTTAAAGGACATCCAATAATCTGTGTAAAAAGGTGACATTATTACAAAATTATTACATAATATTTTCACATATTTTGAGTATTTATTTTCTCAATTATAAAGTATAACAGCTAATATGTTCTGTTATCATTGGCAAGTTTGGGTTTAATATATGTAGATATTCATTGCTTGCTTAAGCTTTAGGTCTTCAATTAACCTTCCAAAAGCTGATACCCAATGGGACAAGAAATAAAAGGCTCATAATTGTTCATTTCATATATTTGAACAACCACCATGATTTTATAAATGAAAATAATAAATGCTCCAATATACATCATGACAAAAATTTAAGTATGTATTTTAGACAAGAAAAAATATTTAACTTTCAGCGAATTAAAGAGCTTGCTTTAACACACCTTTAGAAGAATATCCTAAATGACTTTATAAAAAATAATAATAAGACACCTGAAGAATAATGTATACAAACCTGTTAAACATTCAAATAAAACATTAATAATAATAATAATAATAATAATAACCATAGAATTATTGCCTATTTTCATTTTAATAAGAAATATTTTCATTTTCATCTGCCTAAGGGAGCAGTACTGTAAGGAGGCAGCCAAAGTCAACATGTTAAGCGAGCTATGCCATGGATTTTTCATGACTTTCTCATAAATCTGGACAAATATGAGATAGAATCTTCTATGCTGCTTTTGTATGCTCTTTTCACCCTAATTTGCTTTTGCAGTGAGCCTCTGGATAGTCTTTATTTTCAACAGTTCCCCGACCCCTCAGACAACATCATTCCTGGGCTCTCCCACTAAATCCTGCAGGTGGGGGAAACATAAATCATTGTATTGGGTGTATTGACTGCCTCACAGTCGCTCAGCTCATTCACTTCTCTATTTTTCTTTCATTTTTTTTCCTCAGGAATACTTTCTGAAGCAACACACACTCCCCTAGGTCACTGTCAAGCATCTGCCTGGCCACTGCTGAAAAACTTAACTGCTGGTACTTAACTTTTGCCAAAAAATCCCTGATTTTTAACAGCACCCCCAGCTCTGTAGTGTACTATACTGAAGTGGGAGAAATGGCTTTGTCATTCTCAACTACGTTTTTAATTTTGTTTTACTTCCTATCAGGGAGTAATACAGTAGATCTGCCACGTACCCAGAAGTAGTGAAACTACATTTCCTATATTGACAAATAAATCTTCCCAATGAAAGATGCTTCCCAAAGCATATCCATGGGTTTATTGGTAGTTAAATAAGATGTTAAGCATTGTTGGATATGTAGTGGGCTTCCTAAATTAGAAAGATTTAATTGACATAATAACATGTAGCAGTCATGTTTAGCTAGGTAGGGCCTTTTTACTGATTGATTCTTCTGTATGTCTTCAGAAACAAATCATTTAAACTTTGAAATTTAGAAAAATACTATACTTGCTTTGTTTAGCATTACAGATGCTCATAAAAAGAAAGATATCAGAAGATTAACTGAACTTTCAATTTTAAAATACGAAAACTATACTAAAGTTCAACTTTGGCCTAGCTTATGTTTTAATGTTTTAATGAGCTTTAGGCAGGAGTCAGAATAAACATAACAATGACAAAGGATGTTATCTGATACCCAGGCTTTGTGTCACTTTCCAACTATATTGTAATCAGAGGACTTATCTGTTAGCCGCCTAGTCTTTTCATATCTACCATGTCATCTAGTGAAGCTCAGGAGAGTTTAGAAGCATCTCAAAATTAGCAGTTCTTTACAGCTCTACTTCCCTACTCAAAATTCTCAAAGCTGAGCATCCCTCCTAGGAACAGAGTTTGTTTATTGGGACAGCCTTATTAATTGATTTGTCTCTTTCAAGATCTGATTCTTTTGGTCTCTTCAGATTGTTTCATTTCTAAGTTTAGAGTCATTCTCTGAGAGGCACTAAAGATAGCCTCTTTCTTAGACATTATTCCTATTAAACTTAGAGCAAATATGTATCCAAGACTGTTGATACTTCCCTTGGTTTATAATAGAAAGGTAGAAAACAAAGTCACACACAAATTTGATTCAGAGATTATAAAAACAAATAGAAATGATACCCTTCAGCCTGAATTCTTATATGTTTTCACACCAAGGCGCAAGGAAGATCCTGGATGAGTTGAAATGTCAATTCAGTTGGGGAAAGTGATGGAAAAGTATAATTACTGAAATTTCACATAGCAAAAACTGAGCTGCAGGTTTTACATACAGCCCTTATTTAAAATTGATAGCAGCCAAGAGAAACTTTTGCATTTTTAAAATGACTTTAATTGGCTCCTTTCACACCAGGAAGTCAATGTTTGTTAAATTATTAAGAAAAGACATCATATAATGATACGGGTCAAGTTCTATTATAAAATATCTTTACAATGAGAAGTTCAGTACAGCCAGTGTATTTTGAAAGTACAAATTTAATGAGTGATAATTCATTGGGTGGTCTTAAAATAATAAAAACAAGAAATAGATATTTCAGCATAGCAAAGACTTTCTTAGCAGCCTACTAAAAATTCTCACCTTTCCTTATTTTCATTTCTTTTATTAACCTCTATTCATATACACAAGTGTAATGTGGAAAATGATCCTTAAATAGAACTCACTTCAGAAAAAAATCATATTCTCTTATTGTTTCATTAACTAAATCATGTTTTCTGGTGGTAACTCAGTGACATCACCTCTCCAATTTCACAGGAAGAAAACCCACAGCCGAAGAACTCGGTCCTTTCTCCGTGGCTTGAGCAGCAGTCCTGATATTTGTATGCTATTATGTATTTGCTGTTATGAAAAATGAGATCAAAGATCAAACATAAATTTTAATTACTAAGTACATTAAAAGCTAAGTCACCTGAAATTGATATAATGTATTTTATGTGAGTGAAAGTGTGCATTCAAAGTCTGCAAAGAAAACAAGTTCTTTCATTGACTGTAGGCCAGAAAAGCATATCATATCCACTGGGGTTGGAGTTAGAAGCAGTCGTGAGCTGCTGATGTGAGGGTTGTCAACCAAAGATCCTCTGCAATAGAACCAAGCACTTTCAGCTGCCAAGCTGTCTCTCCAGCTGCTTGATACAGATCTTCAACAGTTTATGTTGCCTTGTTTGTGAACAATGTCTGAAAGAATCCACTTGCATTATCAAGGAAGAATTAGTGACTGCTGCATACTCAGAAAGAAAGTTTAGGGGAATCTAGACATTAAAGATGCATTCATGCACCCATCTCAAGGGGAGGCTCCACAGTCTGATACTATTACTGATGCTATGATGTTCTTATAGACAGGAGCCTAGCATGGCTTTCCACTGAGAGGCCCAACAAGCAGCTGACTGAGATAGAAACCCATACTTACACCCAACCAATGGATTGAAGCCAGAGAACTCTGTGGTTGAATTAAGGAAAGCCTGGAAGAAGCTGAGGAGGAGAGCAACCACATAGGAAAATTAGCAGTCTCAACTAACCTGGATCCCTGAGATCTCTCAAACACTGAACCAGCAACCAGACAGCATACACTAGTAGATCTGAGGCCCCAACACATCTACAGCAGAGGACTGCCTTGTCTGGCCTCAATGATAGAAGATGCACCTAACCCTTTAGAGACTTTAGCCCCCAAGGAATGGAGTATGTGGTGGGTGTGGGGGTATGAGGACATCCTCTTTGAGATGAGGGGGGAGGAATGGGATGAGGAACTGTTGAAGGGAAGAATGGGAAGGGGAAAAACGACTGAACTATAAAAGGAGATTAAAGATAATACAAATAACACATTTTTCCCTTCACCTTTAGTTGTAGAACTGCTCAAATTTCCTTATATGTCTCAAAGGGGGGCTCATTTTGTATTTATACATAATAATTAACCACTCTTTTATCATCATATCTCTTTACAGCATCCTCTTAACTGTCATAGTCATCAATTTCCTTTAAGTTTTTGAGGCCTCTAAGTGTGCACAAATGATACATCACGCACATTGCTAAATTTAGTCTGTGAATATCACATTCAATTCAATAACACTGATAGTTCAAAGAACAGAGTTTCTCCATTAAGCTTCCACCTAGTTGTGGAACCAGTAATTATATTCTCTTTACCAGTAACTGATTGGTGGTCCAGTTCCAAAATCTCTTCAAAAGCTCAGTGTGGAACCACTATTACCATTTATACAACAAGCTGTGTTTCTCAATATGCAGATCTGAAGTACAAATGTGAGTTTTGAGAATACTTGAGAATTGGGGCAAAGTGAAGGAATTAGACTTGGCAGAGGGAGAACAGGACTTCACTGAAGCTACACAAGATAGCTGTCATTTACATGACCAGTGACTGCTGCTTCAGAGCTTACACCAACTTGTACTATCAGGCAAGTGTCTATGGCCTTACATATCAATCAGTGCTGAAAAGGAGCCTAATTCCTGGACAGGTGACCTTTATTGGCTGAGGACAATTCTCAGTAAATCAATAAATGGAGAGCTGTGACTTGTCAGCAATCTTTTATCTTGTATAATAATAACTTCACCAGTTTTAGAGAGTAATCTAGGTTTAACGACATATTGACTAAAAGGGTGCAATTAAATTAATTAGTCAAGTTACCAGTGTCAAAATCTTAACAGCTATGCTCATGAGTACATGACTAAATCTATCCTAAGGATTGCTTTGATTTCTCCTCCAAGATTTGAAGCGACAAAGTACTTAGTTACAAGACAAAAATAAATAAATAAATAAAAAATAAAAAAACTAACAGATATCCTAGTAAGAAGGATGAACACACATAAAAAGTAATAGAAAGAAGTAAAAAATGTTAATTAAGAGCTTGGTTATAGGAGAATCAGTAATCTTATATTCAAAATATAGGTACATGGTTAACTAACATTTAAATTACCACTTTACACATAACCAAAGGTGTAGCTTCTAATTCTTTTGCTACAATTCCTTATCCCTAGGGCCTATGAGAGGGACAAGGTTCCATGGGATCCAAGCTCTGTTCCCGGAAGAGTAGGAGAAATGATATAGCACAGATGGAAGAACCAACCAAACTTGAATTCTGGCAGACGATCAATAAAGTAATAAATTGAGGTCTGAAGAAATGGATGAAAGGATGCTCATGCTTACAGAAATATCAGGTTGGGTTACCATTACATTAATGTAGATGTTGCTGCTGAAATCATTATGATATTGCATAAACCAACATTACATATGAAGCTACCAAAAAAGAATCCAGACAGTAATTCAAAATTAAGTTTCTATTATTCTTTATTTCAAATACATTTTATCTTTTCAGATAATTTGAGAATAATTAGATGAATCAAATAAGTTTGCAAACAGAGAATTTTCCACATAGCTACACTCAATTTTTTTCTATCTTTATTGTATTACTATGGTGGCTTTATTATAATTACTGAATTGGTTTGTATGAGTTATTATTATTATTTCTATGGTATTACTTTTCCCTGTAAATTTTTCTTCTAATATCTCTAGGGAGCTATTGCATTGCTCTAGGTTCTGATGAATCCAATTTTTTTCTGTGTGCCACAGAGTTTTATTCTCCCAGTGATAATATTGATTGCATTTCATAAATACTCCCTATTAGGATTTTTCTCATTTTAGACAGAAAAAGACAACAATAAAGTTCTGTTCTCTTGTCATCAAATCAAAACGAAGCAACAAGAACCTGTGCTTTGGCTTTCTCCAAGTTGAAGCCAGTCTTCTCTCTATCATAAATTCTAGACTTTGTTCTTTGAAAGTCACTACAACTGCACACTTGGAAGTGGGGAACAATGGATTTCCTCAATGCAGTTGTAGGCAGAGTATTTATATAGTTTGCCTGTCTTTAAACTTCATGGGAAATTTGAATCCTCTGACCAGTGATGAATTTATACCCATAGAACTTAGGCAGACCCATGTAGACCCTGGGCTTGTTGCCTCTTTAGTCTCTGTGAGTCATATAAGCCCTGCTTAGCTGATTCAATGGGCCATATTCTCCTGGTGACCTCCATCCTCTTTGACTCCTACAATCTTTCCTCAAATCTCTTTCACAGAGTTCCCTGATCTCCAAGTGAAGTGGAAGCCATTAGAGACCTCCAATTTACATTCTGTATGCACAGTATCAAGCTATGGGTATATGTACCACCTGCTCCATTCTCCTATCAAAGGATCCTCACTGCTGAAAACTGAACAAGGTATTTAACTAGCATTATAACAGAATATCATTCAATGTCAATTAATTGATTTTTTTTCTTTCTTTTTGCCAGCTATGTTTTATTCTACCCCAGGTCTCTGGGGTATCCAGTCTCTGGTTCCTGGCCAACCAGACACCACAGGACTGGGGCTTTCTCTCATATCATGGGCCTCAAGTTAAACATTGCTTGACTACTCTCACAAGTTATGATTGGTGGATAGTGACTCCCTGGATTTAGTGGAGGAAGGAATAGAGATGTTTTATTTGATGACGAAAAGTCCTGAAAATCAGAATTGGGGTAGTTGCACAACATTATGCATATAATATATAGCAGAAGATGGCCTAGTCAGCCATCAATGGGAGGAGAGGCCTTTGGTCTTGTGAAGATTATATGCCCTAGTACAGGGGAATGCCAGGACCAGGAAGCAGAAGTGGGTGGGTTGGGGAGCAGGACAGGGCAGGGGAAGGTATAGGGGACTTTCAGAGAGGAAACTAGGAAAGGGGATAGCATTTGAAATGTAAATGAAGAAAGTATCTGATAATACACAAACAAATAAAAAATAAACATTGTGCATATAGTTAAAACAACTAAGTTGTAGAGCAATTTTAATCCAGCAACATAACTTTTCTGGGAAGGAATCATATCTGAAGACCTTCTAGATCTTAGAGATCTGGCTAAAAATGCACACCTTTAATACCCCTGACTAGAATACAAATATTCCCTGAGTACACCCATTCAATACAAAACAATGAAATAAGGTTAGTTTGTAGAAAGAAGCAGCCATGTTTAGAAGTGACATTTAATTGAGGGGCAGAAAAAGTGATGAATCAGAGAAAAATTTGACAGAATGGGTCAGAGATCATATACACTCAAGTCTTACAAAAATAGACAGGAGAGACTAGTTAAGAAAAGTATACAGTAAGTTGAGTTGCAGTCTGAAAATAAGTAGGAGCCTAGAGATTATAACACATCACCAGAGTTAGTTTGAGGCCAAGAAGAGAAATTCAATCAGAAGCAGAGAGAAGCCAGATTGAAATGGTGAGCCAGAGCAGTCGAGTTGAACCAACTAGCTAGAATTCAGGAAGAAGTAGAAAGACCACTTACTCAGCAGATAAGTCTCTGAGAGGACAATTACATCTGGTAAATAAAAGTTCCTTTTACGTTGAGTTGACACTTAAAGATAACAATTTGAATTGTGATTATTTTACTGGAGCACAAAAAAGATATGGGCATAAAACTGAGAGTACAATTCCACATATTAATATTTCTGCTCCCTAAGGTTCTGATAGATATTGCATAAGAAAACATATGGAAAGTATTGAAATAAGGCTTTGAGGCCAGGCAAGATGTGTCACTGATACAATAATGACAGCTCTTTCACATAGGTAACTACTGCTTTCTAGTTGAATTTAACATCAATTCCAAGGGAGGTAATTCACATCTGGCACTATAAACCTGGTTAAAGATCCATGGATGGAGAGGACTTAGGTCCTGGCAGAGAAGCTACAGTTTTACTTTTGTTTGTTTTTTTGTTTGTTTGTTTGTTTGTTTTTGCTAAATAGGCATGATAACACCTGTTAAATTCTCTTCCAAATAACTGAGTTTTGTGTCTATAGACTATTCCTACTGTCCACTTCGGTAAGAGAAGCTTCTTTATGCATTGGTCAGTAGTGACTGAAAAGACCCCTTAACTAGCTGCTCTATTAAGAATGAATGACTATTGAATGCCCAACCTTAAATAAAACAACTATATTCCCCTCTTCAAGGTTCAACAAACATCACAGAAGCAGGAAGACTGTAAGACATGAAGGACTTGAGGGAAGCAATGTGAAATGCTGAACTTAAGATATGACATGGCTGTTATACTTTTAAAATCACAAGATCTGCTTAAGACTGGTTCTATCAGTACCTTGTGGTGGAAGAGAGATTGCTTCATGGGGTCGCACCTTTCCCTAAGGATGCATATGTCTTTAATGGTTCATGGGAAGAGAGATATTTTCTTCTGTAGTCTAGCCACATACCTATGCTCCTGTTTACAAACCCTTACTCATGATTCTGTAAGCAGCCCTAGTGAAACTTCCTGGGTGAAAAGGAGGAGAAAAAGGAGGAAAAGGAGGAGGGGAAGAGGAGAGAAGGAGGAGAAGGAGGAGGAAGAGGAGGAGGAGAAAGGGGGAAAAGAAGAAAGAGACACGAAAGTAGTTGGGAAGAAAAGGGGGATAAGCAATATTGAAGGAGTGACAAAAGAGAGTATGTGGTAGGCTGTTGACCATAAAGATTCAATCGTAATGATTGAAACGTATTATGACTGTGTATGTAAATGTCAAAATGAAATCCATTTTATATTATTTAACTAGTTCATGCTAACAAATAGTCAGAAAGAAAGAACACCATCTTTCTAAAAGCCTATATTTTGGAGGTTCTCTTACCAAAAATTCACAATAAAAACACAACTAAATTCAGAATTTAATAATGGATAATTGTTCTAAGTGCACTAAAACAAATAGAAAAATAATAATGGACATTAATTTGATAACCCAAATAGAATCACCAAATGTGAATATTTTCAGCACTAATGCCATCAACTATTACAATCACAGTGTTCTCTCTTCCATTTTAAATTCATGTATTCTCTTATTCTCCAAGTGCCCTTCCTTCCCACAAAATTAGCAGTAGTGCTGTGCAACTGCAGTTGAAATAGTTTTAAATACATATGTATCCACTCCCTGTACTTCATACTTAACTTCCCACTCTATACTATTTTAGTCTTTTCAGCACTTGTATCAGTAGAAATAACAGACTTTGAGATTTTAAAGAAGTCTTCTGTTTACCATACAGCTCCCAAGCTTCTTTAGGCTGCTGTTATGATTAAACACTCAAGTTAGAATTGCAAATAAAGGTTACCTGCTGCTCAAAAGACAGGTCAAACAGGAGGCCTGAATCACACAGAAAACTCTACAGCTTTGAAATCTGGTAGCAGGTTTAAATGCTATTTTAAGCTTTGTAAATGAGCTATATTTTTTTTATAATTGGCTTTCAGTGCCAGTAGTTATTTCTTCAAAATGTACTCAACTTTCTGAGATTTGATGATGGATGTAGAGATGACTAAAAATGTGTACTTAAAATCAACTTGAAATTAAACTAAAATTCCTTTTTCTTTCTGCTGTTTTGCCTAAGGGTCTGCAGAGTAGGTTCTCACACTAACAGAATGTCAGAGTCAGTTTAACAAGAAGCTTGTTCTTAGATCCAAAGTGTGGTAATGTGTTCAATTAAAGTTTTCTTTATTTTCATAAAATGTAGAAACCAAAGAAGCATAGTATTTCAATGTATTTTATGGTAAAACATATCTACTATCTATTTTATAGCATTGTTGTAAGTTATATAACACAAAATATTTTTTTCATTATTGTGAATTATAGACAACTGTAACTGAAAATAAATGTCAAAAGTCATTGTGCATGTTTTTCTTTGGATACATTTTATTTTTTACTTTTTATATAAAAAGTTTTGCATGCAATAAAATTGACCATATTCTTTCCCTCTCTCCTAATCATTCTGAGGGAGGTAACCTGAATCCAGAAAAGACAAACATTGCACTGTTTTTGTATGTAGATGTTAGTTTTTAAGTTTTAGATGTTGGAATTCTGATCAGAATAACCACAGAAGTTTAGCTAGAAAGGGACCTATGGGGAGAGGATATCTTCCAAGGATGGAGAAACAGAACGTAGTGTTATGAAGGGATAAGGGAAACATGGATTGTGTAACATTTTAGGCAAATTTATTTTTCAAAAGGAGTATGCTCTTAGAATTTTGAAAATAGAAAATAACATTTTGCTTTAAAGAACTTGGAGAAGGTGATTTATTTTCTTATTTCAGTGAAATATATTGTAATTCCTAACAAAGTAAATCAAACATATATATGCAAAATATAAAGGTCTACAGACCTTAGATGCAAGAAAGAGCATAATGGTTAGATTCATGGGTATTTTCTATGTCTCCTGTGTGTCAGGCATGATACTGAAGAGGAATGTTAAAACAAGGGAAACACTCAAAGTCTGCCTCCAAAAAGTTTCCTTTCTGGTCAAGATTGCAAAGAGGAAACAAATAAAGGAGTATTTAGGTAAACACTGGGCTAAATAGTCCTCCAAATGCCCAAACATACCTGCAAATGCTGAGAGCAGAAAATACCTTGGAGATATCCATGATTGTTAGGTTTGTCAACACAGTATGATCTCTACTTGGACCTTATGTAGTCACTGAAGGAGTCAGAACATTTTTTCAGCTGGTAATTAGCTCCAATCTGTCTGTGGTTCCAGGAGATCCCAATGATATCAGCTACAGTGAGGAAACTGAGTGGGAACACTTAGGTTCACACTATAGGCAGGGCAGTACTCTCACTTGATCAGAGATTTAGAGGAAGTTGGCTGTATGGCAAATATATAAGCATACAGGTTTTCATAGGGATTTTAAAACTCAGGGTAATCCCAATAGTCGCGAAGTAAATACAGCAAACATTGAGTTGATGGAAACGTCACAATTGCTTGACAGAAATTCTGAAGCAGTCTTCATCAAATGTTTCAGGGAGAAGTTGTAGCATTGTAATCACTAAATCCAAAGACAGAAGACTAATATCATCAATGCTGACATCAGGAAGACAGTAAACAGGAAAAAAGAAAAAAAAAAAGTTGACAGATTCCTGCTACTAAAATCAACCAAGAGTTGCCATCACTGAGTTTTGTAAAGGCTACTCAAGAAATTTGATAAGACGGAGTAAATACAGTAAAATATATGTCCATGGATCTGAACTGAATATGTGTACGTATATGAATAATATGAGCTACTGACAAATAAATAAAGGAGTATCAGTCTACCGAATAATCAAGCATGTGAAGCTTTGAAAATTAAACAAACAAACTAAGACGAAAATATTTAGAAAAACAGAAAAGAAACAATACCATTTGTTGCTTTTGTAGGACACCTATTTGAATGACAGATATTCTTTACTACAAATTTTAGAGACCAGATGATATGATACAACAGTTAAAACTGATGAAAGGGGTAGGTAATGAGAAGGAGGGAGGAACAAGGTAGTAAAATCACCCCTAGGACCTATGTTGCATCTAGTTACAGGTTATTGGCTCAATAATGGTGCCAGCTATAGAGAAAGACCTAAATCCAATCAGAAAGTATTATTTTTATCCCCATAATATTCATGCAACTATTTCATCAGTATCCATATTATACCAGGCAGGTCATTACTGTAACACACAGTATTCATAGATGAGTACCACTAATGACTACTTTTCTTTTCTAGTAGAATGCATAATGTTTTCCAATATTATGAACTGTGGCCGTTAGGACTGAAAGTCTGAAGTCAGTACTGATGTGATAGCTTCATGTTCTAACACTAATGTATTTCTTTAGCAATAGGTTATCACCATCAAGTTTTTGAGGTTACATATTCTATTAAAGAGATACAGCTCTTGCATATTCACTGCTTTTACTAGACAATATATAGAAAGGAGAAAGCCTAGATGTCTACCAACTAATGAATAGATAATGTATATATGATATATTTATACAATGGGACATTACTCAGCAATTAACAAAAACAGAATTATGACATTTTGTTATAAACATTTGAAACTGGAAGCAATAATTTTGATGGAGATGACATAGACCCTGAAAGACAATGTTCTCATTTATGAATGTTAGCCTTGAATCTTTGAGCATGTGTGTTTCATTTAGAATACCCATAGAAGTCAAGAAATTAGTGCAGGACCATGGGAGATCACTTCGCTTTTTAATGTATTTTAATTAGAATACAACTATATCTCTTCTCCCCTTGTTTTACTATACCAACTCTTCCTCAGCTACCCTCCCTTGAAGTCTTGCCATGTCTTCCCCCAAATTTCAAGTTGATTTCAGTCTTTTCTATTTATTATCACACACAGGCCCGTGTATATATATATATATATATATATATATATATATATATATATATATATATATACATATATATATATATATAGTACATTGTGTA
This sequence comes from Mus musculus, assembly GCF_000001635.26. Classification (NCBI taxonomy): domain Eukaryota; kingdom Metazoa; phylum Chordata; class Mammalia; order Rodentia; family Muridae; genus Mus; species Mus musculus. The sequence continues at coordinate 38,788,458 of NC_000070.6, forward strand.
CATTGTGTGTATAGAGATTAAAATCTGATTACTCTTCATTAGACAACCAATAAACTTATTCTAAGAAAGGTAAACTCTTCTTCCCTCAGTATTTATTATTTCCCTTTACTTCTCCCTCTCATATAGAAATCTGAAAATTTTACACTCTTCCTCATTAGCACACCATTAATATTATTATAACTCTGGTCTTGTTTATGTAACCATTTCTAGGAGACACTTTTACACAACAGACTTCCTGGTTTTCTGACTCTTATAATCATTCTGCTCATCTTTTGTGATCTTCTCTGTGCTAAGGATACAGGAGCTTGAATGCTATTCAAATGTGAATAAGTTTGCATCAGGCCTCTTCAATGGAGGGGAAAGTAAATACAATGTATAAGTCACCAAAGTAGAACAATAGCACAGCAGGGCTAAATTGAGGTTTAGGATGAGGTGACAGGATAGAGGAAGAAATAGGGTGTGGGAAACTAAAGATTCTTGAAAGCATCCTCCAGAAATAACTATTATCCTAGGTTTATATACACCTATAGAACAATTAAGTACAATGAATAGATGTATGCAGCGACTGGGGGTTGGAGACAGGGACAACCTCTAGAAAGTCCCAGAGACCTAGGATATGGGAGGCTTCCAGGACTCAATGGGGATGACCTTATTGAAATGTCCAATAAGAGGAGATGAAACCTGAAGAGAACACCTCCAGTAGATAGACAGGGTCCCCAGTGGAGGGATGGAGTCACAAATCCACCTTTAAATTTTTCAACCCACAATTGTTCCTGTGAAAAGAAATACAGGACAAAAATGGATCAGAGTCTAAAAGAAAGGCTATCCAGTCACTGGCCCAATTTGTGATCAATCTCATGGGTGGACACCAAACCCTAACACTAGTTTTGAGGCATTATTGTGCTTGCAGACAGGAGTCTAGCATGGCTGTCCTCTGAGAGGCTTTACCCAACAGCTGACAGACATAGATGCAGATACTTACAGCCAACCAATGGACTGGGGTCAGGATTCCTATGGAAGAGTTAGGGGAAGGAATGAAAGGGCTAAAGTGGATGGAAACCCTAGAGGAAGACCAAAGGTGTCAACTAACCTGGATTCCTGGGAGCCTGCATAGACTCAGCCACCAACCACAGTGCATGAATGGGTTGGTCATGACCTTCAGCACATATGTAGCAGAGGACTGCCTTGTCTGGCTTCAGTGGGAGAGGATGTGCCTAATGCTCTAGAGACTTGATGTCCCAGGGAGGGGTGGGGGTAGCAGAGCTGCAGGGGTGGAGGTGGGGTTGGGGTGGGAGTGATGTGTGGGAAGGAGCACCCTCTCAGTGGCAAAGAGGAAGGAGTGTGGTGTGAAGAATTCTGGGAGGAGGGGCCGGGAGGGACACAATATTTGGAATAAAAATAAAAGAATTTTAAAGACATAAGATAGCTAAAAGAAAAGGAAAAACATAATGTACTCTTGTAAAATAAGGATTAAAAAGAGCAAATAGTTGAAACTGAGTAGCCCTACATTGATGAAACAATGCCCCTGCTGACCACCACACACTAAGGAATAAAAACCTTAGTGCCAAACTGGGTTATCTCCTTTGAAGCTGCTAGCCAATGAGGTCATAAAGACTCCTAAACATTATAGACCTTGAACTTTTGATCCTCTTCTCTCCATGTCTGAGTGCTGGGGTTACAAGAAGGCCTGGTTTATATGTTGTTGAGAATAGAACCTACAGCTTTGCTCATGCAAGCAAGTACTTTACCAGATAATAAACTTACTTTTAGTCTTTCATGTCACAAAATATACCTCTCAACTGCAAAATGTGAATCAGACTTGAGCACAAATTTTTAAAATTTTTTTAATTAGGTATTTTCTTCATTTACATTTCCAGTGCTATCCCAAAAGTCCCCCACACACTCCCCCACCCACTCCCCCACCCACCCACTCCCACTTCTTGGCCCTGGAGTTCCCCTGTACTGGGGCATATAAAGTTTGCAAGTCCAATGGGCCTCTCTTTCCACTGATGGCCGACTAGGCCATCTTCTGATACATATGCACCTAGAGACACGAGCTCCAGGGGGTACTGGTTAGTTCATATTATTGTTTTGCTTATAGGGTTGCAGACCCCTTCAGCTCCTTGGTTACTTTCTCCAGCTCCTCCATTGGGGGCCCTGTGATCCATGCAATAGCTGACTGTGAGCATCCACTTCTGTGTTTGCTAGGCCCTGACATAGTCTCACATTTTATAATTTTAAAAGCACTCTTAATTCCTTTTTCATTAAGGAATGTAAAATCTCAATATGAAACAGAAAAGGTAACATAAAGGACATAAAGATTAAATAGAACCAGTGGTTCCATTTTCATTATATCTGTAGCTTCATTTAACGATACATAACTTGCATTTGAGATTTTTGGAATACATGATAGGCTGTATTTTCCTTCTAATAAACACATATACATGTTTGTCACATGAAAAATACATTCATTTACAGAAACCAGGATGAAATAAGCTACACAGGATTGGAGAAAGCTATTTTTCAGCCTGTTTGTACAGATATTTAATCTTAGTCTCTGTGATAAGTTTAGCAGAATAATGAATCAGCCAGGGAAAGTTCATTATTTTCCTGATTCATGTGAGCTTACCTTGTATGTTGACCAAGAGATAAAAAACTGAAGATACCTAGACACTTCTGAGAATAACAATTTCAGTGACATCCAAGGCATTGCTTATAGATCTATAAAGCGTTTCTTAAACAAACAAACAAGCACACATTGAAAGTTAGGTTTTTTTTTTCCCAAGTGTAACATAATGTATGAAGAAAAGATGAACTCAAATCTTAAATGTAGAGTTGTTTAGCATGTATCAGTATTTATTGTTTATTGTGAGGTTATACTAAAATTTATAAAATGTAATATAGTAAAACCTATATGTGTTTAAAAGCTTGTAGTTTTATGTCAATTAACTAAAATATAATCTAACATGATGAGAACATTTGTCTACCAGTAAAATTAACCTTTTTCATAGTTATAAAAAAAATCAGTTATAATCATAGTTACATAAAATTTCATTTATATTACTTGTCTTTGATTAAAGGGTGCTTTGTTTCCTTTGCCTTAATTTTCATATTGAGGTGAGACTCTCTGTGCTTATATTGAAAAAGTGAAACATAAAAACATAAAAACTAGGCTTTAAGGCCCAGGCTTGAGAATGTTGCCTTCATGACTCAATGCTCCAAGGCATGCTAATCATAAAGCAGATAGTGACATTCCTGCTTCCTGGGTTCAGGGAGTGTTTGTTCAAAAAGGATCACCCTGACGATTCATGGAACCCACTATGCAAATGTGCTATTGTAGAGGCTCATAGAAACTGTCTTGAGAAATAACTGCACAATCAGGTATTTTTTTCTTGTTTCTTGTGACTTCCTCATGACTTTTAACTGGTATTTTTGGTATTTTCCAACAATGCCCTCCCCACCTCCTTGAGTTGTGGTTTCTTCCCTTAAATACCCCCTTACCCAGCTACTCAGGGCACCACTGTCCTCTACCCCTGCATGGTGTATGACTGTGGGCCCAAGAGCGCTCTTAAAATAAAAGCCCTCACTGGGCGTGGTGGCACATGCCTTTAATCCCAGCTCTCGGGAGGCAGAGGCAGGCAGATTTCTGAGTTCAAGGCCAGCCTGGTCTACAAAGTGAGTTCTAGGACAGCCAGGGCTACACAGAGAAACTGTCTTGAAAAAAACAAAAACAAAAAACAAAACAACAACAACAACAACAACAAATTTCTCTTGCAGTTTGCATCAAGACTTTTTCTCATGAGTGATTTGGGGTGTCACCGCTCCTGAGTCAGAACATGGGGGAGTCCTTACATTGTGGGTCTTTCAATATTTTCTCCAGAACTGCTTGCCTCTAGTCACATTTCTGACAAAGCCAGCTCAGTCAACAGGTTCTCCAGTGCAGGAGTGAGGATTAAAACAAAAAAAGACAATTAAACAATATTATAGCATGACCCTAGTCAGTTCTGAGGCTGAGGTAGGTTTATTTTTTTTCCCAATCTGCTTTTATACCATTTTAATTACATGCAAATAATAAGGTCATTTCTAGGTAAGGGAACAAGCAAGACAATAAACACAAATAGCCAAGGAACAAGCAAGGCAATAAACAAATGATCACTCCCATGGTCACTGTCTCTAAGGGCTTATCAGGATGACCAAGATATCTGAGCCTACTTCCCTGTCCTAGCCCAAAGTCATATTCATGCCTGAAGCCTACTTCTTTGTTCCACCTTAAAATTAGATTCCTGCCTGAGCTTACTTCCTTGTCTGACTAAATTCAGATCCTGCCCAGCAGTCCCCACATTTCTAAGCCTGTTTGATAATCAGTCAGTGTCACACAAAAATTTTGTCACAATGAAAATATCCAAATGTCATCACTGTATCACTGTATTCCATGAGTCAAAAATCAAAGGAATGCAGGGGCTGAATAAGGCTCTTTAGTTAAGAGCACTTGTTCTTGCAGATCACCTGAGTTCCACTCTCAGCACATAGATAATTTCAGTTCCAGGGAATCTGGTGCTGTATTATGACTGCCACAGGTACCCATGAACATATGAGGTGCATATATACATACAAAAATCAGAAGACACTCATACTCATAAAGCAAAATAATTCTAGAAATTTTAGAAAGGAATCACAGAAATGGAAGAAGATAGAGGTAGAAAAAATATATATGTACACACACACACAAACACTCAAACACATGTGATCATCATCAGTGAGAATCAGACTACTCATGTAAGTCTGAATGTGTCATGTAAACATAGAAATAGTTCCAATTGTGGTGTAAAGGGTCCAGGAACACCTTCTGGTAATGTTAAATGTCATAATATTGTGATTAGTAGCAGCTGCTCATACATTGGGAAGATCTAATACGATGTTACAAGTTTCGTTTGAAGGTAACAATTGATTTCTCTTCCAGAAGTCATTTCACAGCAGCTTGTTATTACCATCTAATTAGTTCATTCTTCTTACCTACAAATAGTCTAGTGTACCTCTGTAACACAGTTTCTGTTGTTGTTGTTTTACAATAACCTGTTGTTTTCACATGTATACTCTATGGCTATGACAATTCTATATTAAATGTCACTATAGAAAACCATGTTTTATATTCTTGAGGCAAGTGAATAATATGTGTTTTTAATAATTCAGTCAAGGCAGTAAGTTTTCATATGGCAAATGCATGAAAAACTGCTTGCAAAGCATCATTCCTTTCTGATATCATCAAGCAGACTCCACTCTCCAAAGTCTGTTCTTATAACACATGTAATGATCAGAAATGATACATTTACATCTGCATTTATCCAGTATTCTAAAATTATGTTTCAGAGAACATATGTGGTTTCCCATACACCAAATATTTTATAGTATCTATAGCCTCAGTATGTACCAGGTCTCCAAATGGCATTATTACTTTATATGAAATAAAAATAAAAGTCAGGGCATGACACTTGTTTGATAATAAATAAATGAAAAGCAATTGACATTTTAATAAATGACATTCCAAAATGCCATTCCAATAAATGTCTTAAATACTCAGAAATCATACTGAAAAAAAAAGTCAACATTTGGTCAATACCATCGTGTTCTCAGTTTCCAGGGATTAAAGACTTATTGTTACCTCTACATTGATGAAAATCCATTCCCAATATGTCAGTAAAATGTGTCATTTATGGTAGTTGGAAAATTTGATCTTTCCCATCTTCTAGGTATTGCCTTTATTATTTAACATCAATTCTACTATATTTGTGTAGTTTTGTTTTATTTATATTTTGTAACACATTTATTCAGATATATGTATAAAGGAAATATAAAAGCATAAACAACATAGAAAATAAAACCCTGCATTTGGATGAATTTGAGTTTATGGGAATGTAGCAAAATTTGTGAGTTAACTGGCAAAAGTTATTTACATTCTAGTTTTAATTTTTCTAATCTTCTATGCATCCATATCCCTAAATTTTTAAAACACTATATCCTGAAGAGAATCTATAACAGTTCAGGACACTGGGAGTAGATATTTTAACATTTCAGCATGTGAATTCTTCCATGCTTTTCTGCTTCATACTAACAACTTATGTTTTTTAACCAAGAAGAATCAGTCCATACCTCTTTTCATTTTTTTAAGTACTTTTCTCATTTTCTCCACTATTCTTTTATCTCCAGCCTTGCTCCTACCAATATTAAAATGCAAACATTAACCCCACTCTTCTCCTAGACACTCTTCTCCATGGCTCTGCTGGGTTAGTTTTTTCCATTCTTAAAGCCTGTAGTTGCTCCTCAAAGTTTGGCTGCAGAATTATTAAAATATTTAGCCATCCATTTATTCTTTATTATTTTTAAGTCAATATAATCTTTATTACGATTTGGATAAATAAACATACTCTTTATTATTTTATGGATGTGTCCACTATGGTCGATGATCTTTAAAATATTAAGAACAGAAGCAAGATTTAACATATAGATATGGATCACATAATTTCAGGTATATATCTAATGTTGCTTCCTAGATAAATGGACTTACACAAAATACTCTTTCAAAATGTTTTTAATAAACTCTGTAGTATGCCTCCCTGTTTCCAACTCCTTTGAAATTCAAGTAAACCATATAAAATCCTGCCAAATTCATACCACCACTTGCAGTGACTTAAACATCAATGCATTTCTTTCCTGTGGATTAAACGAAAAAAGCTGTTGTGTAACTAACAATCTGTTTCTAGATAAATGATAACTAAGGAATGGCTAGTGCTTTATAGTACCACTGGCACTTCTCAGTCATTTCTATATATAATTTGCTATGGGTAGCAATCTTATTATTTATGTTGTGGCATTTGTACAGAGTTGACCAAAATCCATTTTGGGATACTAATTTTAGTTTATAGCAAAGAACTTCTCTGTTTGATATTGAAATACAAAAATATTACCATTAAATAAAATTAGAGATGTTATGTTAGGTTAAAATTGGATATATGCTCTTCCTCCTGGGACAGAGTGCCAGCTAGTCTGCTCCCCTGAAGACACTATATCCTGAGACATCCCAGAAGATCTACTGCACACAGATCATTTGGTAAGAACTGTCCTGAAGTCACATAACTGCTCCTGGGAGCCCAGTGGATTCAGGGACCCATCACCCCCCAAAACTTCCTCCTGCCAAACAACACTCCCCATCTTCCTGGTCTTTTCTACTGGTACAGACTGCTAGCTAGATTGTTCCACTGAAGACACCATATCCTTCTCAGAAGGACTGCTGTACTCAGAGTATTTGATAACACATTCTGAGGCATCCTAGGAGATCTGCTGCACTCAGGTTAATTTACACCATAGCCTAAAGTATCCCAGGAGATCCACTGCACACAGGGTAACTGGGAAAAGAACACCAAAGTCTGAAGGCCTCCCAGAGTCTCTGTAGCTTGCAAGGCAACTGACCCAACAGGCTAAAGGCCTCCCTGGAGTTCTGGTGAACACAGGGAAACAGAAACTACAGTCCATAAGCCCTACCCCCCACCCTCGGAGAACAGCTTCACACAGGACAACAGTTTGACTGCTCCTCTGAAGACTCAACAATCTAAAGTTTACCAAGGAGATCTACTGAAGCCAGGGCAATCAGCAGCTTCTCTGCCCTTTTGAAGACCCTCCTCCACAATTGGAAGGCCCCACAGGAGGTTTGCTACAACCAGAGCCTCGGTTGTACCGGAATACCTGAAGCAACTTAAGGACAAAAGAGGCAGACACCAGACAGAGTCACCCAGACCAACAAACACCGGAGATAACCAGAAGCTCAAGACCATAAGCAACAGAAGCCTATATAGGTGGGCATCATCAGAACCAAGTTCTCCCACCACAGCAAGCCCTGAATACACCAACAACCCTAAAAAATCAGTGCAAATGACCTGAAATGTCTTCAACAGAATCATAGAAAACTTCCACAACCTAAAGAAAGAGATGGCCAAAGGTACAAGAAGCCTATAGAATATCAAATAAATGGAACCAGAAAAGAAAATCCTCTCCTCACATATTAATTAAAACATCAAACACACAGAAAAAAAAAGAAAGAATATTAAAGGCTTCAAGGGAAAATGGCCAAGTAACACACAAAGGTAGACCTATCAGAATTATACCAGACTTCTCAATAGACACTATGAAAATCAGAAGAGCACAGTCAGAGGTCATGTAGATTCTAAGGGAACACAAATGCCAGCTCAGGCTACTAGAACCAGAAAAACTCTCAGTCAGAATAGATGGAGAAACCAAAATATTCCAGGGCAAAACCAAACTCACACAGTATCTATCTACCCATCCAGATCTACAGAGGATCCTAAAAGGAAAACTCCAACACAAGGAAGGTACCTACACCAAAGAAAGGTCAAGATATTAAGCATCTTACACCAAAGCCAAAAGAAGAGAACCACAGCACATAAAACCAACTACAGAAACAAATATAACAGGAACCAATAGTCATCTATATTAATATCTCTCAATAATGGTGGACTCAACTCACCTATAAAAAGACAGAAGCTAACAGATTGGATATGCAAAAAAGATTCAGCATTTTATTGTTTACAAGAAACATGCCTCAAAAACAAAGACAGACACTATCTCAGAGTAAAAGGACAGAATAAGGTATTCCAGGCAAATAGTCGAAGAAACAAGCTGGAGTTGTTGTACTAGTACCCAATAAAATAGACTTTCAATCAAAAGTTATCAAGTGTGATGAGGAAGGACACTTCATATTCATCAAAGGGAATATCCACAATGAGAAAGTGTCAATACTGAACATCTCTGCCCCAAATGCAAGGGCACCCATGTTCATAAAAGAAACATTACTAAAGCCCAAAACACACACTGAACCTCACAAAATAATAGTAGGAGACTTCAACACCTCACTGTCACCAATGGACAGGTCACTGAAACAGAAACCAAACAGAGACACAGAGAAACTAATAGAGGTTATGAACCAAGTAGATTTAGCAGATATCTCCAGAACATTACACCCTAAAATAAAAGAATACACCTTCTTCTCAACACCTCATGGTACTTTCTCCAAAATCAGCCATATAATTGGTCACAAAAAACCCTCAACCAATACAAGAAGAGTGACATAATGCCATGCATACTACCAGATCACCATGGCTTAAGGCTGATCTTCAATAACAACAAAAACAACAGAAATCCCACATACATGTGGAAACTGAACAACTCTCAACTCAATGATTACTTGGACAAGGAAGAAAGAGGGAAAAATTTTTAAACCTTCCTGAAATTTAATAAAAATGTGGACATATCATACCTAAACTTAAGGACCACAATGCACTAAGAGGAAAATTCATAGCACTAAGTGCCCTGCTAAAGATACTGGAGAGATCTTACACTAGCAACTTAACAGTACACCTGAGACCTCTAGAACAAAAAGAAGCAATCTCAACCAAGAGGTGTCTACAGCAGGAAATAGTCAAACTCAGGGCAGAAATTAATCAAATATAAACAAAGAGAACAATACAAAGAGTCAACAAAACCAAAAACCATTTCTTTGAGAGAATCAACAACATAGATAAACCCCTAGCCAAAGGGCCCAGAGGCAGTATCCAAATTACCAAAATCAGAAACGAAAAGGGAGACATAACAACAGAAATGGAGGAAATTCAGAAACTCATCAGATCCTACTACAAAAGCCTATACACAACAAAACTGGATAATATATTTGAAATAGGTGATTTGTCTAAAGACATATGCCATATAACAAAGTTAAATCAAGAGCAGAATAGAATTAAAGACCCAAAAATAAAACCCCATACTTACGTATACTTGATCTTTGAAAAAAATGCCAAAATGTCAAAAACATACAATAGAAGTGTGGACACTATGTCCCTCCTTAGAATTGGGAACAAAACACCCATGGAAGGAGTTATAGAGACAAAGTCTGGACCTGAGATGAAAGGATGGACCATGTAGAGACTGCCATATCCAGGGATCCACCCCATAATCAGCTTCCAAACGCTGACATCATTGCATACATTAGCAAGATTTTATCGAAAGGACCCAGATGTAGCTGTCTCTTGTGAGACTATGCCAGGGCCTAGCAAACACAGAAGTGGATGCTCACAGTCAGCTAATGGATGGATCACAGGGCTCCCAATGGAGTAGCTAGAGAAAGTACCCAAGGAGCTAAAGGCATCTGCAACCCTATAGGTGGAACAACATTATGAACTAACCAGTACCCCGGAGCTCTTGACTCTAGCTGCATATGTATCAAAAGATGGCCTAGTCGGCCATCACTGGAAAGAGAGGCCCATTGGACACGCAAACTGTATACACCCCAGTATAGGGGAACGCCAGGGCCAAAAAAAAAAAAAAAAAGGGAATGAGTGGGTAGGGAAGTTGGGGGGGAGGGTATGGGGGACTTTTGGGATAGCATTGGAAATGTAATTGAGGAAAATATGTAATAGACATAAATAAATAAAATTTTAAAAAAAGATAAAAAAGAAAAAAGAAAGCATCTTCAATAAATGGTGCTGGTCTAACTGGCTGTCTGTATGTACAAGAATGAAAATAGACCCATATTTGTCACCTTGTACAAAGCTCAAGTCCAAGTGGATCAAGGACCTCAACATAAAACCAGATTCCCTGAATATAATAGAAGAGAAAGTGGGAAAGAGCTGTGAACTCATTGGCACAGGCTAAATTTCCAAAACAGAACTCCAATGGCTTATGCTAAGTTCAAGAATCAATAAGTGATACTTCATGAAACTGAAAAGCTTCTGCAAGGCAAAGGACATATTCAATAAGGCAATTTGGCAAACTACAGACAAGTTGGGAAAAAAATCTTCACTAATCCCACATCCCATAGAGGGCTAATATTCAAAATATATAAAGAACTCAAGAATCTAACAAACAAAAAAATCACACATCCCAATACAAAAATGGGGTATAAACCAAGAATTTACATCAGAGGAATCTCAAATAGCTGAGGAACACCTAAAGAAATGATCAAAGTCCTTAGTGGCCAGAGAAATGCAAATCAAAATGACCCTGAGATTCTAGCTTACACCAATGAGAAAGACTAAAATCAAAACCTCAAATGACAACACATGTTGGTGAGGATGTGGAGAAAGAGGTACACTTCTCCATTTGTGGTAGGATTGTAAACTGGTATGGCCACTCTGTAAATCAACCTCGAGATTCCTCAGAAAATTAAAAATAGATTTATCTGAAGACCTAGCTATACCAATCCTTGGAATATACCCAAAAGATGTTCCACAATGTCACTATATTCATAGCAGCCTTATTTGTGATAGCCAGAAGCTAGAAACAACGCAGATGTCCAAGGACAGAAGAATGGATAAAAAATGTGGTTCATTTACACAATAAAATACTACTTAGCTATTAAGGACAAATGGACAAGAAAATATCATTCTGAGTAACTCAAACCCAAAAGGACATGCGTGGTATGTACTCATTAATAAGTGAATATTAGGAAAAAAAAAGTACAGAATACCGAAGATACAGTCCATAGAACTCAAAAAGGTCAACAAGCAAAAGGGCCTAAGTAAGGATGCCTCAGCCCCACTTGGGAGAGAGAAGAAGCCAATCACAGAAGGATGGAGTGAGGGAAGGAGGATCTTGGGTGGGAAAGGGGACAGGGAGGGCAAGAGGGGAACTTGATCAGGTATTAGGTGGGTAAAAGGACTGAGGCCCTGAGGGCCAGCAGAAAGAATGAAAACAGGCAAGCTCAGAAGGTAGGATGTGCGGTGACCTTCCAGAATGTACCAGAGATCTGGGAGTTGAGAAACTCCTGGGACTCAAAAAGATAGACTTTAGTTGAAATGCCCTACAGTGGGGATAGGGAACTTGTAGAGCCCCCCTCCAGCAAGAAGACTGGGCATCAAGTGAGGGATACGGTTGATCTCCCACAATCAAAACTCTTACCCATATTGTTCCTGTCTGAAAGAACTGCAGGGATGGGAATGGAGAAGAGCCTGAGAAAAAGAGTCCAGTGACAGGCCCAAAATGGGATCCAGCTCAAGGGGAGACTCCAAGGCCTGGCACTATTACTGAGGCTATGGAGAGCTCACAAAAAGGGTCCTATCATAATTGCCCCCAGAAAGACCCAACAAGAAGTTGAAAGGATCAGATGCAGATATTTGCACCCAAAAATGGACAGAAGCTGTTGACCCCTATGGTTAAATTTGGAAAAAGCACAAAAAAGCTGAGGTGGAGGGCAACCATGTAGGAGGACCATCAGTCTCAATTAACCTGGGCTCTCAGATCTCTCAGACACTGGATCACCAACAAGGCAACATATGCCAGCTGATATGAGGCCCCCAACATATATATACCAAAGGACTGCCAGATCTGGGTTCAGTTGGAAAAGATGCACCTAACCCTCAAAAGACTGTATGCCCCAGGGATTTAGAGGACTGATAGGGTGGAGGTGGGAGATGAGGAGATCCTCGTGGAGATAGGAAAATGGGGAGAAGGTATGGGATGTGGAACAGTCAGAGGGTGGACAGGGAGGAGAATAAAATCTGGAGTGTTATAATAGTTATATATAATTATTATATTACATTATATTGTATTATACTTATAATATATAATAATTAAAAAGAAACTAATTTTTTTAAATTGATATACATTGATCAATTTATCTGAGAGATAACTACATGTGAAAAGATAGGATTTCCTCCATATAAGAAAAGTTTCTTTTAATAATAAGTAATATGCCAATTAGCATTAAATTCCATATTTTATTTTTGAAGAATTTATGTTAACAAATATATGCTTATTACTGTAAATGTGACTTTTATTCTAGATGTAATTGCTATCTCAGAGGCTTACTGCTGACTAAACATCTATTCTAGCTCTTTCTAAACTCTGTTTACCTAGTTCAACTCAGCTGCTCTGGCTCAAACTTTTTTCCAAAAACTATGTATTCAAATTGGCTCCTCTTAGCTCCTGACTGAATTGATCTACTTAAAGAGGAAAATGCCTCTGAACTCCATGAACTGACCTGCACTGACTGTATTCAACTCAGTTGTACTGGCCAAAACTAACTTACTGGTTCTCTCTGCACTGATCTTAAGTAGCATCTTTTTCCTGTCCTCATGATAGTTGAGGACACATTCTATCAAATCTTCCTCTGATTCATCACTTTGTCTGCCCCTCAATTAGATGTCACTTTCAAACATGACTGCTTCCTTCTACAAACTAAATTACCTTCATTAGTTGGAATTAAATATGTGTATTGTGTGTCTTTATTCCAGCCAGAGGGATTAAAGGTATGTGGAATGTCTGTATTCCAGCAGGATCATATAGACCTGGAAGGTCTTTGGATGTGATTGCTTGTCAGAGAATACATATTGCTGGATTACATATTAATGCATATTATTTTGCCTCCCTTTAAATAAGTAAACATAACATGAAAATTTAGAACTTTACAACTCATTAAAATAATTAATGTTAGCAGCCTCACCAGCCAACATATCAAGTCTCCTCTCACAAGACCTCATACTTCTTTGATTACAACTATTGAAAACTATAGAGGTATTTAGTCCACAAACAAATCAAGGCTTCTATGTACCATGGCTCAAAATTAGCTTGAGTCATGTGTCCTTTCTGTTGGCCCAGTCCATGCTTCACACCTTTCCTTAGCCAGCTGGTTGGAGTTGTCATTGCTTATAGCTCTGATTCAGCATTTGTCTTGTCCCTGAGCATCACTGTCCTTATTTGCTTCTTATAATAATTTGTTTTTCTCTTTTGTTCTGTAATCAGTGGCACAAAAGTACCTTATGCAGGAGCAGTTTCTTCAATTTTTTTCTCAGCAAAACTATTTGTTTCCATGATATATTTGGCAAAGGGGTTTGGCTTTGATGCAGTTTTCAATTACATAAAAATAGAGATTGCAATGAGCATTAATTATGAAAGTTTCTGTGAACATTTTATCAATTTATTTTGCCTTTTCTATGAGCTAAATAAAATTCCTGGCATATTGATTTGCATAGTAGCTTGAAGACACTTCATAATAGTTCTGGATAGGTAATCTTAAAAGGTGAATCAAACCTCTTTCAGTGAGCTACTGAAGTAAGCTATGTTTGTATAAGAATAATGTTTTCATTTATATATTCAGTTTTATTCTTATACAGTTGTTCAGTTTTATTTCCAAGATAGGCATGGCATATAGTAATACAACAGATTAAATATGAAATGAGAAATATTTAAAGAAATTGAAATGTATAAAGTCTATTCTGTTAACTTTCCTAATTTTAAAAATCTATTTCCTAAAATGACCATTCATATTTAAACGGTATCAGCTTTAGGTATATAAAATGAACTTTTGAAATGTACTCAGGAACAGCACCCATGTCTTCTTGGGCAATCAGATGTTGCTCTTTTGTAACCCTATATAAGTACATAAAGAAGGTAGATCTAGTTCAACCAATTTACAGAAACATAAAATTTGTCCAAAGATTGACAGGTACTTGACAAGCAAAATCTGAAAAAGCTAACTTAATTTTATGACCCATACTCTCTAGTCTTTCCAGTTAGTTGTAAGTCTAAGGTAGAGAATTGGAACAATGTGGATCTATTATCTAGAAGTTTATTAATACAAGTGGGAGTTTGAGCCCAGATGGAAGTTGCCCAGAACTAAACTGAAAAATGAGGCCACATGAGAGATTGAAAACTCAGACAAAATTTGGAAACTCTTATATACAATGATTTCTTTGGCTTTCCAAATCTATAAAGTATGCTAACTATTTTACTTTTTGAAGGAAAGGAGTGGCCCTTGGTCAAGAACTAAACTGATGTGGTTGAATAAACATCAGGACAATAGTCAACAATTCTTTTATGGCAAGTTCCAAGAATCATTTAAAAAGAAAGAAAATGTGCATGGTGAAAGTGAGTAAAGTATGAGTTCCTGTTGAAAAGTAAAGGATGTTCTGGAGCCCAAAGCCCTCAGAATTCTGGGAAATTGTTGTTCCTTTGGCGATTGTCTTATTCAGGGTTTCTATTCCTGGACAAAACATCATAACCAAGAAGCAAGTTAGGGAGGAAAGTGTTTATTCAGCTTACATTTCCATATTGCTGTTCATCACCAAAGGAAGTCAGGACTGGAACTTAAGCAGGTCAGGAAGCAGGAACTGATGCAGAGGCCATGGAGAAATGTTACTTACTGGTTTGCTTTCTTATAGAACCCAAGACTACCAGCCCAGAGATGGTACCAACCAAAAGGGGCCCTCCACCTTGATCACTAATTGAGAAAAATGCCTTAAATCTGGACATCATGGAGGCACTTCCCCAACTGCAGCTCCTTTCTCTGTGATAACTCCAGCTTGGATCAAGCTGACACACAAAACCAGGCAGTACAGTGATGTATATAGTCAATTCTGTGAAGAGGTTGTGTGCTTCCCCAACATTAAAAGAACAATTGGGATTTTGCATATCATCCCAGCCAGAGGAGAGTCAGACTGAAGTGAGGGCTCTAACCTTGGGATTCAAGTGAGATCTCCATCTTGTATCCCGGGTGTCTCAGAGGCCAGTACATAAAGGAGAGCACTTGGACCTCAGAAGCAAAAGAGCTTCTTGGATAGGGGCCCTATAGGCTTTCATCCTCAGCCAGGAGGTGGGGCTGAGCTTCAGACCTTTGTGCACCTTCCCTGTAAGAGGAGAGCTTGCCTGTAGAGAGTACTCTGACACAGAAGAGAGCTAGACTCCCAGAAGTGCTGACAGAGGCTAAAAGAATCACAGGAGGAACAAGCTCCAGCCAGGAAGAGCTAGAACATCTAACACCAGAGATTACCAGATGGTGAAAGGCACACATAAGAATCTTACTAACAGAAAACAAGACCACTTGGCATCATTGGAACCCAGGACTGCCACCACAGCAATTCCTGGATACTCCAACACACCTGAAAAACAAGATTCAGACTTAAAATCACATCTCATGATGATGGTAGATGCTTTTAAGAAGTACATTAATTACTCACTTAAAAAAATAAAGAAGAACACTGCTAAACAGGTAGAAGTCCTAAAAGAGTAAACACAAAAATCCTTCAAAGAATTACAGGAAAATAAAATCAAACAGGTGATGGAATTGAACAAAACCATCCAAGAACTAAAAATGGAAGTAGAAACAATAAAGAAAACCCAAAGGAGACAACTCTGGAGATAGAAATAAATCAGGAAACATAGATGCAAGCACTGATGCTTGCAGAACAGAACAAAAAAGATGGAAGAGAGAATCTCAAGCGCCGAAGATTCCATAAAGAACATGGACACAACAATTAAAGAAAATGCAAAATGCAAAAAGATCCTAACTCCAAACATCCAGAAAATTCAGGACACAATGAGAATACCAAACCTAAGGATAATAGGTATAGATGAGAATGAAGATTTTCAACTTAAAGGGCCAGCAAATATTTCAACAAAATTATAGAAGAAAACTTTCCTAACCTAAAGAAAGAGATGCCCAAGAGCATACAAGAAGCCTATAGAACTCCAAATAGACTGGACCAGAAAAGAAATTCCTCCCAACACATAATAATCAGAACAAAGAATGCACTAAATAAAGAGAGAATATTAAAAGACACAAGGGGAAAAGGACAAGTAACATATACAAGCAGACATATTAGATTTACACCAGATTACTCACCAGAGACCATGAAAGCCAGAAGAAGCTGGACATAGTTATACTAACCCCAAGAAAACACAATTGCCAGCCCAGGCTACTATACCCAACAAAACTCTCAGTTACGATAGATGGAGACACCAAAGTATTCTATGACAAAAGCAAATTCACACAATATATTTCCATGAATCCAGCCCTTCAAGGGATAATAAAGGGAAAACTTCAACGTAAGAACAGAAACTATGCCCTAGAAAAATCAAGAAAGTAATCCTTTAACAAACCTAAGAGGAGATAGCTACAAGAACAGAAACCCAACTCTAACAACAAAAATAACAGAAACAAACAATTACTTTTCCTTAATATCTCTTAATATTAATGGATTCAATTCTCCAATAAAAAGACATAGACTAGCAGACTAGCTACATAAACAGGACCCAACATTCTGCTGCATACAGGAAACCAACCTCAGAGATAAATACAGAGACTACCTCAGAGTAAAAGGCTAGAAAACAATTTTCCAAGAAAATGGTCTGAAGAAACAAACTGGAGGAGCCATTCTAATATCGAATAAAATAGACTTCCAACCCAAAGTTATCAAAAAAGACAAGGAGGGACACTTCATACTCATCAAAGTTAAAATCTTCCAAGATGAACTCTCACTCCTGAACATCTATACTCCAAAAGAAAGGTCATCTACAATCATTAAAGAAAGTATAGTAAGATCAAAGTACACATTGCAGTGCATACAATAATAGTGTGAGACTTCAACACCCAACACTCATCAATGAACAGATCCTGGAAGCAGAAACTAAACAGAGACACAGTGAAACTAACAGAAGTTATAAAACTAATGGACTTAACAGATATCTGCAGAACATTTTATCCTAAAACAAAAGGATATACCTTCTTTTCAGAACCTCATGTTACCCTTTCCAAAACTGACCATATAATTGGTCACAAAACAGGCCTCAACAGATGCGAAAATATTGAAATTGTCCCATGCATCCTATCAGATCACCATGGACTAAGGCTGATCTTCAAAAACAACATAAATAATGGAAAGCAAACATTCACATGGAAGCTGAACAACACTCTAGTCAATGCTAACTTGATCAAGGAAGAAATAAAGAAAGAAATTAAAGACTTTCTTGAGTTTAATGAAAATGAAACCACAACATACCCAAACTTATGGGACACAATGAAAGCATTCCTAAGAGGAATACTCATAGCTCTGATTACCTCCAAAAAGAACCTAGAGAGAGCATACACTAGCAGCTTGACAGCAAAACTAAAAGCTCTAGAACAAAAGGAAGCATATTCATGTAAGAGGAGTAGAGAGGAGGAAATAATCAAACTCAGGACTGAAATCAACCAAGTAGAAACAAAAGGAATTATTCAACGAATGAACCAAACCAGGAGCTGGTTCTTTGAGAAAATCAACAAGAGAGGTAAACTCTTAGCCAGACTAACTAGACGGCACAAGGACAGTGTCCCAATTAACAACATCAGAAATGATAAGAGAGACATAACAACAGAACCTGATGAAATCCAAAACATCATCAGATCTCACTACAAATGGCTATACACGTTTTCTATATCCATTCCTCTGTTGAGGGACATCTGGTTTCTTTCTAGCTTCTGGCTATTATAAATAAGGCTGCTATGAACATAGTGGAGCATGTGTCCTTCTTACCACTTGGAACATCTTCTGGATACATGCCCAGGAAAGGTATTGTAGGATCCTCCAGTAATACTATGTCCAATTTTTTGAGGAAGCACCAGACTGATTTCCAGAGTGGTTGTACAAGCTTGCAATCCCACAAACAATAGAGGAGTGTTCCTCCTTCTCCACATCCTTGAACTACCCAAGGAGCTACAGGGGTCTGCAAACCTATAGGTGGAACAACAATATGAACTAACCAGTACCCCCAGAGCTCTTGTCTCTAGCTGCATGTATAGCAGAAGATGGCCTACTCAGCCATCGTTGGGAAGAGAAGCCCCTTGGTCTTGCTAACTTTATATGCCTCAGTACAGGGGAACACCAGGGTCAAAAAGTGGGAGTGGGTGAGTAGAGGAGTGAGGGCAGTATGGGGAACTTTTGGGATAGCATTTGAAATGTAAATGAAGAAAACACCTAACTTAATAATAATAATAATAATAATAATAATAATAAAAAGGCTATACACAACAAAACTGGAAAACCTGGATGAAATGAACAAATTTCTAGATTGATACCAGGTATCAAAGTTAAATCAGGATCAGATTAATGATCTAAACAGTACATATCCCTGAAAGAAATAGAAGCGGTCATTAATAGTCCCAACCAAAAAAGGCCCAGGACCAGATGGATTTAGTGCAGAGTTCTATCAGACTTTCAAAGAAGACCTAATTACAGTTCTCCTCAAATTATTCCACAAAATAGAAACAGAAGGTAATCTACCCAATTCATTCTATGAAGCCACAATTACTCTGATAGCTAAACCACAAAAAGATCCAGCAAAGAAAGAACTTCAGACCAATTTCCCTTATGAATATCGATGCAAAAATACTCAATGAAAGTTTTTTACCCGAATCCAAGAAAACATCAAAATGACCACCAATGATGATCAAGTAGGTTTCATCCCAGGGATGCAGGGATGATTTAATATATGGAAATCCATCAACATAATTCATTATATAAACAAACTCAAAGATAAAAACTACATAGTCATCTCGTTAGACGCTGAGAAAGCATTAGACAAAATCCAGCACCCATTCATGATAAAAGTCTTCAAAAGATCAGGAATTCAAGGCCCATACCTAAAGTAAATAAAAGCAACATACAGCAAAACAGTAGCCATCATCAAACTAAATGGAGAGAAACTCGAAGCAATCTCACTAAAATCAGGGACTAGTCAAGGCTGCCCACTTTCTCCCTACCTGTTCAATTTAGTACTTGAAGTCTTAGACAGAGCAATTCAACAACCAAAGAAGATGAAGGAGATACAAATTGGACAGAAAGAAATCAAAGTATCACTATTTGCAGGTGATGATAGTACATATAAGTGACCTTAAAAATTCTACCAGAGAACTCCTAAGTCTAATAAACAGCTTCAGTGCAGTAGCTGGATATAAAATTAACTCAAACAACTCAGTGGCCTTTCTCTACACAAAGGATAAACAGGATGAGAAAGAAATTAGGGAAACAACACCCTTCACAATATTCACAAATAATATAAAAGATCTTGGTGTGATAGTATTGTAAAAATGGCTATCTGGCAGAAAGCAATTTACAGATTCAATGCAATCCTCATCAAAATTCCAACTCAATTGTTCACAGAAAGGGCAATTTGCAAATTCATCTGGAATAACAAAAAACCCAGGAGAGGAAAAACTATTCTCAACAATAAAAGAACCTCTGGTAGAATCACCATGTGTGACCTCAAGCTGTACAGAGCAATTGTGATTAAAAAACTGCATGGTACTAGTACAGCGACAGACAGGTAGATCAATGGAATAAAATTGAAGACCCAGAAATAAACCCACACACCTATAGTCACTTGATCTTTGACAAAGGAGCTAAAACCATCCAGTGGAAAAAAGAGAGCATCTTCAACAAATGGTACTGGCTCAACTGGCAGTTTTCATATAGAAAATTATGAATTGATCCATTGTTATCTCCTTGGACAAAGCTCAAGTCTAAGTGGTGCAAGGAACTCCACATAAAACAAGAGACACTGAAACTTACAGAGGAGAAATTGGGGAAAATCATTGAAGATATGGACACAGGGGAAAAATTCCTGAACAGAAATGCAATGGCTTATGCTGTAAAATCAAGAATAGACAAATAGGACCTCATAAAATTGCAAAGCTTCTGTAAGGAATAAGATACTGTCAATAAGACAAAAAGGCCACCAACAGATTGGGAAAGTATCTTTACCAATCCTAAATCTGATAGGGGACCTATATCCAATATATACAAAGAACTCAAGCAGATGGACTCCAGAAATTCAAATAACCCTATACAAAAATGGAGCTCAGAGCTAAACAAGGAATTCTCAGCTGAGGAATACCGAATGGCTGAGAAGCTCCTGAAAAAATGTTCAACATCCTTAATCATCAGGGAAATGCAAATCAAAACAACCCTGAGATTCCATCTTACACCAGTCAGAATGGCTAAGATCAAAACTTCAGGTGACAGTAGATGCTGGCAAGGATTTGGAAAAAAAAAAAAAAAAAAAAAAAAAGGAACACAGGAACACTCCTCCATTGCTGGTGGGATTGCAAGCTGGTACAACCACTCTGGAAATCAGTCTGGTGATTCCTCAGAAAGTTAGACACTACTGGAAGATCCAGCAATACCTCTCCTGGGCATATATAACCAGAAGATGTTCCAACTTTTAATAAGGACACATGCTCCACTGTATTCATAGCAGCCTTATTTATAATTGCCAGAAGCTGGAAAGAACCCAGATGTCCCTCAACAGAGGAATGGATACAGAAAATGTGGTACCTTTACACAATGGAGTACTACTCAGCTATTAAAAACAATGAATTTATGAAATTCTTAGGCAAATGGTTGGATCTGAAGGATATCTTCCTGAGTGAGGTAACCCAACCACAAAAGACCACACAAGATATGCACTCACTGATAAGTGGATATTAGCTCAGAAACATAGACTACCCAAGATACAATTTGCAAACACATGAAACTCAAGGAGAAGGAAGACCAAAGTGTTTTTTGTTCCTTCTTAGAATGGGGAACCAAATACGCATGGAAGTAGTTACAGAGACAAAGTACAAAGCTGAGATGGAAAGAAGGACCATCCAGAGACTTCCCCACCTGGAGATCCATCCTATAAACAACCACTAAACTCAGACACTATTGCAGATGACAACAAGAGCTTGCTGACAAGACCCTGATATAGTTATATCTTTTTTTAAAATTTTTATTAGATATTTTCTTTATTCACATTTTAAATGCTATCCTGAAAGTCCCTTATACCCTCTACCCTGCCCTGCTCCCCTACCCATCCACTCCCACTTCTTGGCTCTGGCGTCCCCCTGTACTGAGGCATATAAAGTTTGCAAGACCAAGAGGCCTCTCTTCCCAATGATAGCCAACTAGGCCATCTTCTGCTACATATGCACCTAGAGACAAGAGCTCCGGGGTTACTTGTTAGTTCATATTGCTGTTACACCTATATGGTTGCAGACCCCTTCAGATCCTTGGGTAGTTTCTCTAGCTCCATTGGGGGTCTTGTGCGGCTATGCCAGTGCCTGGCAAGTACAGAAAAGGTTGTTCATAGTCATCTATTGGATGGAACACAGGGCCTCCAATAAAGGAGCTAGAGAAAGTACCCAAGAAGCTAAAAGGTTCTGCAACCCTATAGGAGGAACAACAATGTGAACTAACCAGTACCCTCAGAGCTCGTGTCTCTAGTTGCATATGTAGCAGAGGATGGCTTAGTCG
Organism: Mus musculus; assembly: GCF_000001635.26. Taxonomy (NCBI): domain Eukaryota; kingdom Metazoa; phylum Chordata; class Mammalia; order Rodentia; family Muridae; genus Mus; species Mus musculus. Next base: position 38,810,567 of record NC_000070.6, read on the forward strand.
GCCATCAATGGGAGGAGAGTTCCTTTGTCTTGGGAAGATTATATGCCCCAGTACAGGGGAATGCCAGGGCCAGGAAGCAGGAATTGGTGATTTGAGGATCAGGGTGGGGGCCTATAGGAGACTTTATGAATAGCATTTGAAATGTAAATGAAGAAAATATTTAATATAAAATAAAGAGCCCTTGGAACAAAACTCAGTGGTGTGCCCATTTATTAACTTGAGATTTATTCTTAGTGATCAATTTTTGATGTATAATCTGGCTAAGGTAATCTGGCTGCTCGATGACCTAGTCATTGTGTTGGGGTCAAATACAGAGCCTCCACTTTTGTATCCTCTTGCTGAAGCTAGAAACTGTCATATTTCTAGCTATTGATAGCTTCTCTGTCTAACAGTGGAACAATGTTTCACTTCTATGTTAGGTAATTAGGGAAGAACAACAATTTGCAGAGTCCTAATTGTGATGTCTCTTATGAAATAGTACCTCCCACATACCACCACAATCCATCTACAAAATGTATCTATCTCAGTATTAAAATTTCTTGTATGGGCTGTAGAGATGGCTCAGTGGTTAAGAGTACAGACTGCTCTTCCAGAGGTTCTGAGTTCATTTCTCAGCAACCACATGGTGGCTCATAATCATCTATAATGAGATCAGATGCCCTCTTGTGATGTGTCTGAAGACAGCTACAGTATACTCATATACATAAAATAAATAAATAAATCTTTAAAATTTCTTTAAAATTTTTCTTATGATAAAAGATGTATTTATGTAATTTTAACCCTCACTAGGTTTCATATAAATATTTTATGATATGACATTTTTATTAATTTTGCACTTTGACATTTCATACATGCACGTATTTAATGTAATTTGGGCATTGTCTCCTGCGTGTCTTCTATTACCTTTATCACATCCTAGACAGCTACATCCCCCTCAGTCCCTAATTTTCTCTTTCCAAGATTTATGATTTTGGCATGGGTTTTTAACCCACTTAATTTAACTGTAGACATATCTGTATGAGCATTCAACTTAAACTATCCCCTGTAAACTGCAGGGATCACCACTTTGTGCACTGTAGAAGGCAATGACTTCCCTTATTCCCAGATTGCCCAGAAACAAATAGTTTAATAGTTAGGACAGAGTCCTTTGTATCCTTTTTCCATCCAAGCCTGCCTTGTGGCATCCCCACCTCCTGTGAGTTCCTATTGCAATATCCAAATCTGACCAGAAGACGGCATTTTATAGACCTTCCATCTCCCGTGTCTTAAAATCCTTCTGAAAGGTCTTTGAGTCTTAGAGGAATGGCATGAATGTTTTGCCTGGGACTACAATGCTTAAAAGTTTGAAGTGATGATGGAGTCTTTTGACAGAGAAGACACTGAGAAAACTACAGAGTGCTTGGCCATGGATGGCCACTTGGGCTCTTAGGTGAAACAGGCCTGAAATAAAAAATATTACATATAATTTAAAATTAAAAAGTATGTGAAAGACAGAGAGGAGCTGGTTATTACAGCCAAACAAATAATCACCAGGCAAGCTGTGCTAAGCTTGATAGAGAACATATCCTCCAAAAGGCAAAAGCATGGTGAAGGTCAACCCAGCTGCACAATGGATTGTGGAGACACCTTTCTATAGAGTGAAGGAATCTTCTGTGAAACAAAAAAATATAAGAAACACATAAGATGAACTTGCCAGCAAAGCAAGTCATCCCACAGTATCTATCCTCAATGTTTTGGAGACACTCTTGACAGTGCCAGTGATTCATCTGCTCTTTACATGTGGATCTCCCCCTCTGTGCATTTGCTCTATTAGGCTAGAGGAATGCAGATGCCCTAGTTTCCTTTCTTATCAAACACCTGTATAGTAAAAGAACATCTTTCATAGGAAGAACCCTACACACTGCTTCTTTCATTCTCTTTACTAAAAAGTGTCCAAAGATGTTTGTTATAGATGCCAAACTCAATACTCTACAGAATTCTACAAGATAAACACAAATAATATATCCAGAAAAATACATGTAAATAAATACTTAGTCCTTGGTTTTACTATAACAAATAACATCTTATATAATATATATAAACAAAATTTATTGAAGCAGTATATAACTTTAGCGATATAAAATATTGTTAGGACAAGATTTAAACACAGCTACTCAGATTCATAAAGAGTCTAAATTCTATGCTCAAAATAGAATGAAAAATTGAAAGCAACATTTATTTCTTCTAGCTGATGCAAGTATAACAGAAAATTCACCTCCTCAAAATTTGTAAATGTTTACGTTGGCTCTATAGTGGAGTCTCTCAGGTGGTATATTAGAGTTCAACAAGGAGTGACAGTTAAAATTAGGGTACTTATGCCAGCATGGAATATTTATTGGCAATCCCTTGATAAATCAAATTTAGAATGAATAAGTCGCTTCACTTATATGCCAATAGGCGAGCAAATAAAGTCAATCTTCATGGTAAATATTAGAAAATATGAATTTTTGGGTTATCTAAATCCAGGCCTATGAAGATAACCTTTAGAAAATTTGAGTCTATTCTGCCTTGAAACCAATGCTTCTTTCAAATTAGGCTCTTCACTGACAAATTCCAAAACCTGCCGATAAAGTTTGTTGTGAATTCCATAGAACTAGCATCTTGCAAATCTCCAAATACATGACATCTGGAAAAAGGAGACTATCATTATACAAAATATAAGAATAGTTGTGAATAAAGACAAAAATTATATCTCATTTGTGATTTCCTATCGCATATAGTTGTCATTTCATGTTTACCGATGCTCATGGGATTGATACTCCAGTTATTCTGGGAGTAGTATAAAGAGGTCAGTGACCCTGAAAGAACATATACCAGTATGTGGAGTTTTACTGTAAGTTAAATTAATACAGTTACTGCAGAGGATGGAAATGCAAGTTGTTTAGAAACAAGAAATAGGTTTAGAGGCACTAGAAAAAAAATAACCTTTATTCTTAAAGAAATATAATTCTGGAAGAGATTTATTCAACCAAGACCCAGGTATTTTACCCTTAATGTATTTTTAGAATTTATATATTTGAAGCAATATGTATTATATCCTGCCAGCCATGTTTCCAAGTTGTACAACCTGTCTCATAATTCCTACAGTTGCTCTTCCCTGTTCTTACAGTCTTGGTCTGTTTCTCTGTCTCTGTCTCTGTCTCTGTCTCTGTTTCTCACTCTCTCTGTCTCTCTCTGTCTCTCTGTGTCTCTGTCTCTGTCTCTGTGTATGTGTGTGTATATGTGTAGGGTGTGTGTGTGTGTGTGTGTGTGTGTGTGTGTGTGTGTAGAATTAACTCACCTGAGCACCAAATATTTTCATTATTGATGTAGAAAAAGATTTCTCTTTTTCATTATCATCTGGACGTACCTTTTGTTTTTGCCTACTGCATTTTTTAAAAATCTAAATTGGCTATGTTAAATAATGTTATTCCTCTTACTATCATATTTCCTTCGTTTAAAAAATGCAAACATTTGTCTTAAATCAATGCCCTAATTCCTGCACTAGCCTGGTTTAAATGTTTGCCCTTGGGCCTCCTGGCTGATGTAACTGAGAGCTTCAGTGCTGGTGGGTCAATGCCTTCTTAGTTACTTTGTAGTCACTCACTAGAGCATCTGAGGCAATTACTTTGCTCTTCTGATAGATAGCAAATTTACATGGCTTGCTTATTCCTTTTCAATTCAATTTTAAAACATTTACTTTTGGAGTAAAAGAGGCCAATACAAAATCTGGAATAAATATTCATATTTTAGCCCCCTCTGTACACTTCTTTCCCATTAATCACTGAAGTCTATGATTTCAACATATTTGCTTGCATTTATATTTTCAAATGTAAGCATATTACTATTGATATTGGTATCCTTGTCCTACATATACGATTCATGTGATTAGGAGATAAATGTCACAAGGCTTAAATGAATGTATGATTTAAAGAGATATCAATGATAAAGAAATCTTTTGTTTGGTTATTTGTTATTGGAAATATCTAAAGAAGTCTTTGTCATCTTATTTTTGTATTTAAAGGTTTTACAGTTTTACTTTAAATTTCTGATGTAGAGTGGCAATCATATATGTCCAGTAATTCAGAACCTTATTCCCTGAATGCTACTCAGCATGCTGGTGATAGGAATATTACCTATCTCTCTAAAGTGCCATTCTCGTGTCACTTTCTATTGACTGCCATCAGTTAGATATGTGACAAGCAAAGCTATAAACACAGCTACCTTCAGACCCCACAAGGACCTGGACAGCTTTAGCTAACTCTGCTGAGCAAGCCTGCCATTCCCCTTCACTCTTTTGTGACTTATTATTATTCAGTAACTTGCAGCTGGTCATAAATGGGAAAACACTAGAAAATGTCTTTGCCCAGTGCATATTGATAATCACTCTATCTGCATTTATTGCTTAGTGAGATCATTTGACAGAATTTTGTTTGGATACCAGCAGGTGGCCAAGATAGACAGACAGCCTAAGTTCCACCCCCAAGAACCACATGGCAGAAGGAGCAAAGCAAGCATAAAAATAAAGAAGTTTTGTTTTACGTACATCACAGGTATGTCAATACCAATTAACAATTTTAAACTATTCAAAAGAAATTTACATTCTAAGTTTTCTAACCAAGATAAATAACAATAAAACATATTTCATCAAGTCATGCTATATAGTCACTAACAACTATAGGCAAAGATTAAGAGAACAGAACTCCTCAATTTGTTGGGATGAAGTAAATGGCACATTATTTTGAACAAAAGATGAAATTTCAAGACCTGTAAGTCATATAAAGTACTCAGAAAATGCTGGTTGTTTGTGAGCCTAGAGGCTGCCTGGGGCTGAGAACAAAGAAAAACAAACCTGGGCATGCCCCATAGTTAAAACATTCCTAGGAACAGCTTGACCATAAAGATAAAGAGGAATGTGAGGACATAACAGGGCTATCTGAACTGAGTCAACAACTCAAAGAACCCTGACACCCTGACCTGCACGTATTCTTTTTGCTGACATGTAATCTTTCTGCTGATGTTTGAATAAGCAAATAATGTGTTGCTATGCTGAATTCCCCACCACTAAGTCCCTTTCCCCATAAAAACCCCTAGCTTTCGAGCCTCGGGGTTGAATCCACTGTCTCCTGGGTGTGATATGTTTCGACCCGGAGCTCCATCATTAAACTACCTCGTGTGTTTGCATCAAGAAGGATTCTCGTTTTTCGTTGGGTGCACTCTCTCTCCCAAGACTAGAGTGGGGGTCCCTGAAAGGGGGTCTTACAATTTCTGATATGGATTGTTTTAAAGTAGCAAGATGATTCAGGAAGTGCACAATCATATAAGTGGAGCACTATAAGATACACTTTCAAGAACAGTGATGACATCAAGACTGTGAGGTTGTCATTCCTCATGGTGTCAGAAATAACACAACCCAATAACTGGAAAACATAAAAGCATGATGTTTTACACATGCACAATTCACCATTATTATAAATAAATGAAATATGGATGCATGATTTTCTGGAATGATCTGCAATACTGTTGAATTGAAAGTCATACAGTGAATTTATATGACAAGACATAAACTGTTGAATGCCTGGGAAGGGAGGTGGGAGTTTTCTGCATGCAAGAGGCACAAAGCAATATATGGAAACAAGTCATGTTGTAAAAACTGCTCTAATACTGAGTTACACAACTCAATATGTTTATTAAAAATGCATTATCTACAAAGGGTAAATTAATTAGCATATAAATTATATCTCCAAAACATGCTAAAAATACTGTTATGAAAGTTTCAAAAGTAAAATAAAACAACAGCAACAAAAAACCCCACATCAGAGAATTAATTAGTAACATAAATAGGATGGTTTTAAAATAGCAACCTGTGAAGATATTTTACATATTTGTGACAAACTACTATCATCTTTAACACATTTCATCAGCAAAGTGAGAGCCAATATACAAAATGTGTATACAGTTGGGAAAGTAAAATGCAGGAAGGATCATTCCAAGAAGACAGTACACCTCCAACCCTTCTGCTCTGTTTACTTCTTATTTGTTCATGCTGCTTGAGACTAAGGTGGTAGGAAGCTTTTCATACATATTTCAAGCCCCTTAAACATAAGACACCATTCTAAGCACTTGAAATACAATAACAGGCAAATATAAATAAACCATTCTCAAAACCACAAGTTTTATTACTTGTCAACCAACAATAAATAAATGTATAAATAAAATAACAGAACTTCAAGCATTTATTAGTAGTAGAAAAGAAGTCAAATCGTAAAATGCCTCTGAAAAAATCAATGAACAGATTGCTTTGTCCTAGATGGTTAAAAAGGATCTATGTGAGAAGTTAATGTTGGGATTAGGGTAATTGTTGGAAAGGGATGAATAACGCTGGTTAACTTAAGGTATAAATAAAGAATTATTGGAAGGCGATAATTTTAAAGCCAGGTCTTCCTTGGACTGAGGAATTGGGGGAGAATGAGGGCATTTTATGATATTGAATATGAGCTCTCATGGAAATAGAATGACATACTGGTAAGCAAAATTTTAGATATGAGACTGACAAATTTTATCTATCCACTGTTTCAGAAGGTCACAAAATATCTACAAACCTTAAAGAAATTATTTGACTCCATAGCGACTTCCTTTCTTTGTGATTTTCCATCAATTATTATGACATCATCATAATAACAGAGGAATTTCTAAGGATTTTTTGTTTTGTTTTGTTTTATTTTTGTTTTGTTTTGTTTTGTTTTAATAAGTGTTGTGTGTGCTTACTACACAGGTGGGTAGGTAGGTAGATGATAGACTGGCAGATAAAAACCTCTTTACATACCTTTCAGTGATGTCGGAGTTTGACCACTTCTTGCTTAAGAAATAAAGCTTCTTGATCAAGATATCTAAGTATTCGATAAAACATTCTGGTTTTAATTGCTAGCTCATTTTATCCTCACTCTAACATAAGCTTTATGTTTTAGTAGTTATTATTTAAATTGTTTTTTCTTATATGCATTATGCTTTAATGGAACTTTTGCTAAATTTTTTTGCTTAGTGTTAATTATGAATATTGTCACAATGTCTATTTTATTTAAACTGAGATACAGATTATCAAAATGCAGTGAAAAAATTCATCAAAAGATAAAAAGGTAACCATAAAATTCAAGTGAAATATCAAAGGAACAGTAACTATAACAATATTGAATGCAAACATAGATTGTCGGGTAACCTAACCAAACAACTGACATTAGTCACGTTTTTGGGGGGGGATATTAAAATTATAATCTCATAATTACCTCATAAATTTGAAGACACATACAGAAACTTTTTATTTACTTGCCTCTTTTCTGTTCTTCACATCTGAAAACTTGATTCTTTCAAGCTATGATAACACAAGCATTACTCTCCTAACATTGAAATCTAAAGGGTAAACTACTGGAGCAGACCAGTAAGATCAGAAGTAAAGCACATGGCTACTGTCACTCTTTGGCACCAGTACCAAGAAGACATATGGACAAAATAAGTATTGTTCAGGGAAATAGACAGGTACATTTGCAAAAACAAAGTCACATGCTCATATTATTTCATATAAAAAATTAACCTTCTCACCACAGCAGATTTTGACACCTTTTAAAATAAACTTGTGTGTGCTTCACTTGACATTCCCGCGGAAGGAAAACATTTCTTCTACATTCTGTATCTGCTTTCCTGCAGCAGTACTTAGCACACAGAAACAACACTCTTTCTATCAGTTATCGTACTCTCTCCAAGGCAACAACTGGCATTTGCTTTCTTTTATTTGTTTGCTATTTGTTGGACTCTGCATTCTTTGCCCTCTTATCTCATAGATTCTTGATGAATAGAAACTCTTTCTCTAACATGCAGTAGATAGATGGATGAATGAATGAACCAGCCCATGTCATGTTCATGACAATCGTTAATGAGAAATCATCTTTCAGCATGACAGGAAAGAGAAAAGGGATGTGTAGTGTTAGATAGACAAGAACATGTACATTCCCATGTAATCCTAACTCACACAGCTCCTCCTTATGTTCTACACTGAGAGAAGAGTCTCTGATAAATGTTTGTTCTCTCACAAATTCATGTTACCTTATTTACAAATTAATTATTTTTAATTACTTTTAAGATTATCTTTATTTCCAACAAGTAAAACCAATGACAAGGATATACATTTTTGTGAGCTTGGGGATTCTCAAGTTTCCCAAACAACTTCTACTTCCAAAAAGTTCATTCTAGAAAAGTTAATTGTTACACCTTTCAGTTAAAAAGAAACCATTTCCACTGTCCATCTTTCTCTAAGGTTCTTTCACTTGCATTAATAATATTTACAACTAAAGATTAAGGAGAAAAGGAGACAAATTTAAATAACAAAGAAAAATAATGTAATGATTTCTAATTTGAATATCTAGCTATTAAATTAGGCTTCTGAAAAATATTTAATAAGGCTGTAAAAGATCTAATAAAACAGTCAATAATAAAAAGAAAATAATATCATGATCTATTAACTTTACTGCACATCTCTTATAGTTTTCAGGCAGGCTGTGGACCATCATAATTATAAGTACTCTGAAGAGCATAAAGGCAATACTCCTTTTTATATAATCAATAAAACTTCCCATCACTTTTAATACTTGCCATAATTTATCCATAGAGTATTAACAATGAAATGCAATCACACAATTTGTTAAAAAACATTTTTATCATTTAGGCTCAACATTGCATTTTATTGTGGATGCTAAACTTATAATGCCATAACTATTTCATAAATTTGAAAAACACACAGAGAAATATTTTTTAATTATTTGTCTGTTTTCCCTTCTTCAAATCTGAAAATGTCATCATAGTGTACTATTGGAAATGGAGACATATGAAGGACAAGCTAATAGTAATTTAGTAGCCAGAGTAATAAAATTGTTTAAGGTGATAAGATCTTCATGAGAAGGGAAAGAATCATTCCTTTCTACCACTTCCCTGAGGTTGGAATACCAATGGAAGGGCAATGTACAGGTTATTGATTAAATAGTGGTAATCAAGTGAGAGACTCAGATCACAGGAGCACAGGTCTAGATATCTATACTTCTTTCCATACTAGGCTATTGCTCATTGATTACTGAGTCTGTTCTAAACTTAATAGAAACAACTGTCAAAGAAAAATTGTGCTGGTGAGAATTAAATAGATAAACAGAGAGAGAGACAGAGAGAGAGAGAGAGACAGAGATACACAGAGAGAGTCAGAGACCGAGAAACAAAGAGACAGAGAGACACAGTGAACAGTTTCTTAGTCACTTTCACACCTATGCCATTTAAGTTAGTTAAGTTGTGATTTTTCTCTTTGTATCTCCTCCCCCTTACTGATATTTTTATCTACAAAGATTTTAAAAAGCCCACATACTTATATTTACCTGGTTAATTAGGAGAGATAAAGAAATGGAGAGGAAATACCTAAGAACTGCAGTTTTCAGAAAGTTGTAATTCTCATCTACAAGATAAATTAAAACAGTGTTTAGAAATGGCAAGAAAAATGTCATATGTATAAATGTATATTAAAATTCAGTTAAAATAGTAATAAAAAGTTAATCATCATGCAGTTATTTGAGGGGAAACAGGGCAAACTACACTTTTAGAAGCTTGCTTAAATAATATGAATAATGATAGTAGTGTGTGCATTTCTAAATATATATTAGACAGGTCTAGAAATCCAGGTGTGGGTTTTTTCATTGTAGTCTAAGAAGCAATCAGCTACCAGCTTTTGACAGGATTTACAGTACCAGGGGTGAATTCCTTCTCATGGAGTTAGAATCAAACCCAAACAGAGAGTGGTTAGTAACTGTCACATTATTGTCACTATTATAATGGTGACATCTGTGTCTAGGCATCTTGTTATTAGAGTTCTTAGGATCCACAGGTGAGGAAGACTGTGAATGTCTATTCTCTCTCTTAGCAACCCATATATGGTACCCTTCTACAATATAAAATATAGCTGTCAGGAGGTCTTTCCTTCTCAAATTCAGCTTAATTTCTCTCTCTTACAGGAACGTGTATGTCTTCAGCAATGCTGTCCTATTAACACTAACAAGTTCTGCTAGGCAGCCACTAGGAATGGCGATGGATTATCTGGGGGCTTTTGGTACCTTACTGACAGTTTGTAAGGAGGTACCCCATAGCTGTCACTGACTTCTTTTCAAATAACCCATGATTTTTAAGATAGGTCTTACCCAGTCATTTATCAGATGTCTCTTCCATTTCTTTAATTGGCTTTTTAGATTGGTGTGCAGAGTTATTCTCTTCCTCTTCATTTTTGTTAAGTGGCCTACACTTTCTCCTTTGTACTGCTTTCCCATCCATCCCTGCTTAAACTTAATTTTCCATCCCCAATGTTTCACCTGTCTAATTTCATATCATCTATATTCTAAGTTCTTCCCTCCATTAAGGCAGTTCCCACTCCAAGACCTCCTTCCTAGTTCCTTGGCTTCTGTAGGAATTCAGAGTTAAACACCCCAGTCCAAAAACTCAGAGTTAATGTCTACACTTGAGAGATAACATGCAGTGTACCTTTCTGTGCCTGGGGATCGAGTACATTGCTTTTAGTCCTATCCACTTATCAGTTCTCCAATTGAATTTTTCTCTGCAGTGAAATAAAGTCATATTGCATATATTACCTTATTTTCATTATTCATTCATGAGTTAGTTGTGGGGCATCTAGACTGACTATATCCCTCAGTTATAGTGAATGGAGCAAGAAGGTACATGTATTAGCCAGGGAATACAGAGACTCATGACTGCTTAATGAGCTGAGTGAGTGAGAAACAATTGAGTAAAAATGCTTAAAGTGTACAGTCTCCATACTTCCAAAACTCACACAATACTACTGAAGAAAAGGGAGAAAGAATAAGGTCTGGAAAAGGACTACTAAAAACTTTTGACCATTACAAAAACATCATAGTCAAAGATCTCGCAAATCCCATAATTTTCTGCACTGTGCATTTTTAAGATTGGATCTGTTATTACTCAGTTATAGATTGTGAAGGGACCCCTGTTATCATACCTTACCCTCCTGAACTAATGGATATGGGTGGCCTTCTGAGATATAATTGGTCATTTTCTTAATTTATTTAAGTACAGCTGAGCCCACAAGGCCACAGTGAATAGTTAGAGAGCCATGGTAATACAGAAGTCTTGATTAAAACAAAGTGGTAACAAAAAAAGTCGTAAGAAACAAAGACTTCAATGAGAAAAACAGACTTTTAGGAAGAAACTGAGGACTGGGAAAGTGGAAGAAGAAGTTAGGAGAGAGTGAGACCAGCCAGGATGCATCAAATACAAGTACAAAATTGTACATACATATTTCTGTAAGTGAAATTAATTATAATTAACATTAATTAACATTGTGAAATTAACATTAATTAACATTACAACTGCACACATGAACTTCTTAGTGTGAGAAAAGCATCTTCTAATTGTCTTCGGTAGATGTAGCCAGATGCCTTCCAGTTAGTAGTAGCTATGGAAGTCTACCTGTTTCTTCCAACCTTCACTGTTACTGGGATACATGTAAAAATGACTATCACTGAGAGATGAAAATATTATTCTACTTGTTTTGTAGCCACTTACTAATGAGTGAATTTAAGAACGTTTTAATGGCATTATCAGGCTCATTTATTCCTGCTACATGTCTATTCATATCACTTATTAGCTTGTATGACTTCCTTCCTATCATTGTTATTATTATTAGATATTCAATGGATATATAACATGTAACAACAATAGATGAAAAAGGCTGCCATGAATTTGAATTAGAGCAAGAAGGGATATCTGTGAGATGTTGGAGAGAGAAAGCAGAATGGTGAAACAATGTAATTACCTTAAATCTCAAAAACTAAAAGCAATAATTAACATTAATTAACATTACAATCATGTGATACATGATTTCTCTGTGCTTTAACTTTACGCATTTTCTCTTGCTCATAGAACGAGTGTCTCAGAAAGAGAGAGAAGAAAGAATATGACATGATGATGGATAACAACTGAAGAAACAAAACAAAACAAGGTTTCATCAGCTAGCCAAAATAGCGATAAATAGTCCTCTAATCATCTTTTTATAAATATTTATTTTATTTATATGAGTATACTATAGCTGTCTTCAGACTCATCAGAAGAGGGCATTGGGTCTATTACAGATGGTTGTGAGCCACCATGTGGTTGCTGAGACTTCAACTCAGGATCTCTGGAAGAGCAGTCAGTGCTCTTAACCACTGGACCATCTCTCTAGCCCCTAGTTTTATCTTTGAAATCAGATAAAACTGTTAAATTCAAGATGTACTATTTAATCAGTTAAATAGAAAATTATGCCATCTTTGAGGAGTCAGATTTGTCAACAAAATATTGTGGTTAATAATGTGAGCATGTAGCATCCAGTACTTAAGAATAATTTGTATCCCGACACTAGACATCTTGAGTCAAATTATGGAAGTAGATCTTTATTCTATGGTCTTATACAATTAAGCACCTTCGTCTGGTTATCTTAGGTTTTTATCATGGTAAGGAAATTGTATGCCCAGTGCAGCAAAAGCTAAAATTTGTAGTTGCTGGAACAGAGGAGCAACAATCATATTCAGAGTGTTCCACAGATTCACTTTCTGGACTTTCTTTACTGAGAAAAGAATTTTATGGCATTATATATTTAGAGGGCACAGAAGGGTTACTGGGTTACTGGGAATGTCAGGGCTTATCTCGTGCTTTAGAGATCATAAGACCTCAAAACTACCTTGTGAACATACTCCTCCAAAAGGAACACCTGTAGGTATTTTTCTTCTGGTTATCAGACTGCACAGTTTTCCACACAGACATGTGAACATGACCAAAGGATTAACTCAGTCACTGGGTGCCCATGAATGTGATATTTATGAAAGCATTATAAGGCTTCTTTATAGCATCAAAGAATGTATTCCCAATGACTTACTTTCAGTGTTTATTTGTTGTGGGTAGAAGCAGCAAATGCATGACTTAAAGATGAATCTGTTCTGGCCATGAGAATAGATCTATTTTAAAAGCTCTTCCCATACAAGTGTAAGGAATTAAGTTTCGTCCGGAACAATGAAGAAAATCTGGACACAGTGCTGTATTCTAATTCCAGGGCAAGGGAAGGAGATGCAGGAAATCTCTGTTGTTACCTGGAGCCAGTCTAACATAATCAGCAAGTCCAGGGTAGAATGAAACAATGTGGCAAAAAAACAAGGTGCATGGGTCTTGTAGAATGAAATTTGAGTTTGATTTTTGGAATCTACACACAAACATATGTGCACTAAAATAAAACACACACACACACATACACACACACATAAGAAATTTTAAAATAGTAAGTGCCCCAAGAATGTTAACTCCAACAATAATATATTTCAAGCTTACTCGAAATTTGTATAAGTGTCAGGTACAAAATGGACCCCCAAAATAAACACGCTGGGACAATATCCTAGGACAGAAAGACTCTAACCAAGTGAAGAGAATTGTTACTGTCTAAACAGAAACTGGTTTCTGTTTGGCATGTTTGCATTACTTTGCCACAAATACCAACTAATTCATCAAGGTCATCTAGTTCCCTGTCAATCTGAACAACCTGCATCAGCTCACAAACTCCCAACCTGCTGTCATATAAAATCAGTTGCTTTTCTGCCATTTTGCTAAACTATTTCCCTCCCAAAAGATAACCTTGTTAGTTTGATCCCTAATAAACATTTCTTTCTACTTATGAAGTGCTTTTCTTCATTGTCTTCATTGGACCCTTGCTTACAATGAGAAAAAAAAATGGCAAGAAAGGAAACAGACAAAAAACCAAAGGGAATTGAATGTGTGAAGAAAATGAGAAGGGAAGTCGAAAGGATACTGCCCATCTTGGAAGAAAGCACTTTATTCTGTTAGTATCTTTCTATGTGAATCATTGTGAGAATCTTCCTGTGTGTACTTTTGAAGATAAGATGTATCTGATCACATTGAGATTTGTCCATTAACAAGTTTAAATATGTGCTATCCCCAGTTTGAATTCTTCTCAAATGGGGATCTGAGGATACCAAGTGAAACCACATTGTCTAATCTTTACTCTAAGGAAAGATATAGATGAATATAGGGTAGACACTACCTTTATTTCCTTTCCATACAGTATTATGACAGGTACACATATATTTGCATGTATATAACAAATTTCTACTCCTGCACTGACCAGAACACAGAGGATGTATACGTAAAGGGGTTGGAAATAATGACTCGGATTCATTCTAGGAATTTTCTATGTTATTGGTAAAAGGTTAATCATGCAAAATTGCACAGCAGCTGGTGTTGGAGCATCTTATGATTTTCTACTCCCTTGCAATTATGAAACTGCACCCAAAGAACGGTCTCTCCATGCCTGAGGTACAACAGTGTCACTCCACAAGGTCCATTTCTAATCTATTGACTAATGTAAGTACAGAACAAGTACTTATTTGAAAATAAATCTCAGAAAAAAGCATAACCCTTAAGATAACAGCCTTAAGATCTTATTCTTCCCATCATCCCATTGATACTCATTCTTTATAAGTTATGCATTCTATATTTATTCTTTCTACATCTATTTTCTTCTTTATGGCAAGTGTCAGTTTCCTTGGCCAGGCTGGACCACAGCTTCATGCACAATTTATCTGCTCCAGCAAACAGTTAGTCAGTGAATTTCTTCACAGCAGGGATCCCTATCAAAGAACTGTGAGCAAGTCTGTTGCGTAGGTGGCTCCTATATGTGCCTTTGAACATTAAAAGAGAACAGAAGAAAATATTGCCGAATGAGCCTCCCACAGTTTTTGCAATGTTGACCTTCAAACTTGACCCACAGAAAATGAAACATCCATTACCTTTACTCTAAATGTTTTAGAGCCCTGTGTGACTGAAGAGGGATCTCTGTGAGAATTGCTTTTGCCACAGCACTTACACCAGGGAATTGCCTGAGTGTTATTTTGAAATCATTGGAGGATTGAATTGCTCAGGGAATGTTTCCTACAGGATTTGGTTAACAGTCATGTTTCAAGAATGGTTAAGGTGTGATTGCACAAGGTTAAAACCAAATTTCTGTTTCCTAGTGGTTTTCAGACTGTCAATGAAATAAGGATCTCACTTTGTATATTTTATTTAAGACTTCAGATGATTACATTTAAAAGATTAATTTTTTTCAGTAGTAACTTAGTTTTTTTACTAGCCTCAGAGGAAAATAATTAAATTATTTAATACCAATGTGAAGATTTGAATTTGTTTTATTATTATTATTATTAGATATTTTCTTTATTTACATTTCAAATGCTATTCTGAACGTTCTCTATACCCTCCCCCCGCCCTGCTCCTCAACCCACCCACTCCCACTTCTTGGCCCTGGCATTCCCCTGTACTGGGGCATATAAAAAAAAAGATTTAAATTGAAATATCATATATTTCTCACATCAAAGTTTAAAGATGAAACTACCTACAGATGGACCATAATATTTACTTTAAATCTGGGAAAAATTATTACCAGTACTATTATATGAAAAATTTCTAGTCAGCTGATTAAATATAGGCTATATAACATGGTATTAAAAATTCAATAAACAGCCAAGTGGTGGTGGTGCACACTTTTAATCTCAGCAGTTGGGAGGCAGAGGCAGGTGAATTTCTGAGTTTGAGGCCAATCTGGTCTACCAAGTGAGTTCCAGGCCAGCCAGGGGTACACAGAGAAGCCCTGTCTCAAAAAAAAAAAAAATGTCAATAAACATGAGCTAGAGATTAACCTCAGTGGTAGAGTTCTTGATTCACATGCACAAAGCATTATGGTCAATCCTTAGGCCTGGAAAGCCAACAAGCAAGCAAATAAACAAACAAACAAATGAAAATAAATAAATAAGAAAATCAAATTAATAGGTGAACATTGTATTACAAAGGTCTTACCCAAATCCCTAGACTGAAGAAAGGTAGAGATATTGAAGCCAAATTGGAATACTAAGTGATTTCTGTCAGGGAAAAAAAAAAAAAAAAAAAAAAAAAACCTACCCATAAAACTATCAACCTACTTCCCAAGAGAGTATGTCACATGTAAAGTACTATCTTAAACATATAACAGTATCTTCTAACAGTATCTTAGGTTAATCAATTTGAATACACAATTAGAATAAGAGAAACCACACAATAAGTAAAAAGGTATTGTAGTGTCACAGCAGCTATAAAAGACACTTGCACAGCAGTTCTGACCCTAAGCAAGGGCACATGAGTTACAACCTCACACATGATAAAAACTTGCTTTGGGCCTCCTGTTTGCCCTCTGTTTCTCTACTTTCTTTTGCTTTGCTTACTTTCATTTTTTTCTTGACTATATCACCAAAGAAACAAATTATCCCTGATTCCCCAAATAACTTCAATTACAAAATAGAAAGCAAGCAAGTAAGCAAGAGAAAGACAGATAGAGAAAGAAAGAAAGAAAGAAAGAAAGAAAGAAAGAAAGAAAGAAAGAAAGAAAGAAAGAAAGAACGAAAGAGAGAAAGAGAGAGAAAGAAAGAAAGTTAGTTTAATTGTATTTGGGACAGGAATTAGTTCCTTAATCTTCAGAAAGCTGTACAAGGAAAACCTTTATTAATCATATTTACATAAATAGGAAGAGTACTTTAGAATTTATGATATAATCTCATGCTAAATTAGCTACATGTGAAGTACCTAAGATTTCTTAGACTGTTAAATGAAACACATATGGCACAAAGCTGGTTGAAAACAGAAGACGCTATAAGTGTATGAAAACTCAGCAATGCTAACCATTTGGAATTTCTTTGGTCATCTATCTTCAGTTCTCAACTTATTCTCTGCTAAGTAGTAAATATTTCATAAAATCCATTGAATAAGTACAAAAGTGAGCACCAGACCTTAGACAAATAAAGGAAATGCCAAGGAGAACAATGGCCTTACAGAATGCCCTCATGGTTTGTGGAAACGTTCTTCATATTATGGATTTCTAGAGGAGCCTGCCAAAGGGCACTTTCCTGAACTTAAAAACATACATGACTTCTATGGCTAGCATATATACTCTTCAAGCCAATTTCTGAGACACAGAAAGATAAAGTGTTCTGTATGGGCATGCCCATGACCAACTTTTTGCTGCTCTGAGGTAAGGACTAGAAACTTCCAGAAGCCTTTAGCTATAGACATAGATATTTCAAAACCTACTTTATTAAAGGTTTTCAAATGCTTCAACCACCCCTTCTAGCCCTCTCTTCAAATGTAAGGGAGAAAAATGATAAATATACCAAGGGGATATAGACCTGTTTAGATGTATTCCATTAGGGCAATTCCAATCTCAAAACCAGTGGTACCATCCAGAAGAAACCACCAGGCCTCCACCAAATCAACACAGTTCAGTGAGAGCAACCAGAGCAATCCAGAGAAGTTCTGTGCCATGCCTCTCTCAATGAAGTAAAGATCAACAAAGACATGAGACTAATGGAGCATTTCAAGGTTAGCTATGCAAGTACACATTCACTGTCCATTGAGTCCTATTTATACTCTCTCCAAATATCATATGTCCTCCCATGGGCCTTGCTTTAGCAAAACACCACTCTGAGTCTGCATCACATGACACTACCAGAAACTTCTATGTCATTTAGTCATTGAAGAAATTATATATATGCTGAGGTAAAAAATAAACTCTGAGAACATAGTATAGTAGATAAAACATGCATAGTAGATAAACAAACTATATGTTTAGTTCTTCTGTCAAGATGGCTTACATGTGATAGCTGGCCATGTGAGATTTTTATGTCACTATATTAGAATGTCAGAGGTTTGTCCAACACCCGAGAAATAATTGGGACATGTAAGAATCTTTATAAGTAGTATTTTTTTCTTAAGGCAGAAAACAAAGAAACAATAAGAGAGGTAGTATACTCATGAAAGTCCTTCACCCTTTTAAAATTC
This sequence comes from Mus musculus, assembly GCF_000001635.26. Lineage (NCBI taxonomy): Eukaryota > Metazoa > Chordata > Mammalia > Rodentia > Muridae > Mus > Mus musculus. The sequence goes on from NC_000070.6 coordinate 38,828,543, forward strand.
CAGGTTTAACACAAATAGCATTTAACAAATTTAAATGACTTGCTCTTAGTTTTTGAGGACCTGCTTATATATGAGGTTGGTTCATAAATTAACTCATTTCCATTTTGTTCCTAAATTTTCACATCACTGCTAAATATTAATACCTGCAATAGCAAACTCATGTTGATTTTAGTTCTGAGCATAAAGGCTAAGTTCTGTGGTGTTTTCTTCCAAGTGTGCTCAAGTGAGTTTATAGACTTGACTATTTACTGACCTCTTTAAGAATACTATCACATCCCAAGTGCCATTAGAAAACTTTCTAATCTCAGTTAGTCAAGTACTTTTTTGCTTGTTTATGCTAGAAATGCATTTACCTTACATTTTAGAGATCTTATACAAAGAAAAAACTATCCTTTTAATTTCTGGGGTTCAAGGTAATTTGCTTTTCAAAACTTCTTATTTCTTATGAACTATACATGGTATTAGCACAGTAGTCTTACTGGAGATAGTTGTCTTTTTACTTTCCAATAGGAGTTAAATTTCAGTGGAATGCTTATAAAATATAATCTTTCATTGTTTTCAGGAGAAGAAAGAAACCTTAAATTAAAAAAAAAAAAAAGCTTTTGTAAGATTCAAATCAATGTGTGTCTGTTGATTGGCTTGGTGTTTGCGTTTGTTTGAAATTGTATGTTGTTGTTGTTATCCATGGGAATTAATTAAAAAATGGACTGTATGCAAAACCCACAGTCTATTAAAAACTGACTGTAGTCAAACCCCATACTCTAGTCTATGTGAATTGGGCAAAGTCTCTAAGCAAATTGTAATTTTCTGCTCACAGTACTGGTTCAGGATGGAAGTACAGTTTCAGTGTTACCATCAGAACTGTGTACATGACTCATCCATGACATGTGATTGCAAGTATAAGAACAGATTCAGCCCACCCCGATATACAGAGCCCTGCCTTCTTTCTTAGAGTCTCACCTATGCTCCTGTATCTAAGCTCCTTTCTAAGTACACCTTCTAGCTGTCTCTGAAATTCATATCACATATTCCTGGGACAACAACTAGCACCAATGAATTTTGTTCACTCATGAGTTTTCAGCACCCTAAATGCTGAGTAAAAGCCCAGGTAGAGCAGGGAACTCCAAACGCACCTAGATCCCATGACATTCTGATGGACAGTTGCTGAAAGGGAATGAGCAATTGCACCAAAGTCTGACTAATTGATAGTTCTTTTTTTTTTTTTTTTTCAAATGGCCATTTATTTTCTCAAAGAATTACAATCTGTGTTCTTGTTAAAGACGCCCATTAGTAAAGTACTGAAGTCAAAATGCTTTGCAAATTTATTAGAGTTAGAAAAATGCCCTTCAACTCAACCTTCTTCCCTTCATCTTTTTATTTTTCCCCTTTCTTCTCTTGTAGTAGAATATTTGTTGAATATGACTCTCATAGAATGGTCATGGTCTGTAGGATACCATTTAGGAAATCAAAAGGCTCTCCTAGCTAAAATTTCGTATTCTTAAAAGATCCAGCTAATAGAGGTTTACTGTAACTCCCAAGACTGATTATTGGACTCAAGCAAAACACACCAGCAGGACTATTTCCTATCCCTCCCTTTCTTCTTTGCCACACACCTTTCATCCCTAACAGCCTCTGCTAGTGTTGCCTTTGCTTCAGGAAATCCCAGTCTTGGGGTCCTCGAGAGAAATTAGCCTAGCTTAGGTAAAAGACAAAGCTCCCCAAGCTCCATGTCCTTAACCTTTCCTGCCCTCAGCAAGCTTTCACTCACCCTTCCTTCTTCTAACATTTAGAAAAGATGGAAAAATTGCCCACCAGAGATCTGGTCATCAACCAGAGCAGTCTACCAAAGCTCAGGGTCAAAAACTGTTCTGTGACTCTATTTTTTCTCATGGGGACCAGAAGAATCTCTGAGAGACACAGGGATTACCCTGAGGACCTGGGATGAGCTGATGCCTGCACTGACACCACTGCTGGTAGGAAAATGAAAACAGCACAAAGAGCATGGTCGTCAGTGTCCTTGTCTTAATGAAATACCCCAAATCCTCCTATCATGGATTCTGTATCAGTCAATTGTTCGTCTTTCCTGGGAGAAGAGAAGAGACTCTGTTTTCTTCCTCTCTCCGGATTCCCTCTCATGGAGAGAGTGGTAGTATGTGAAGTAGACATGTGATGCCTTTCTTGTGTTTCTTTCCCATTTGTCATGGACTGATGCCTACATACAGTGATATATGTAGAAAAATATTTAATTGTCCTCCCTGGGCACTGGAACTCCCTCAGTCATTCCTTTTCACTGTAAACCTCTTAGAGCCAGATAGACTTGTGTCAAATTTAGGAGAAGGAAAAACAATAAAGAAGATCTTAAGATGGTTCAGTATCCCAGCCAAATGGAAGGCCCTTGTACTGCTGCCCCGGATCTGGTGTACCTGTTGCCAAGGTCTCCTTCAGCAAGGATTTTTGTTGGTGAATGAAAGCTCCACAAAAGGCTACTAATATGTTATGCCAGGTTTAGCTTTGTTTTTTTCTTTGTTTCTTTGCTTCTTTCTTTCTTTCTTTCTTTTTTTTTCTTTCTTTCTTTCTTTCTTTCTTTCTTTCTTTCTTTCTTTCTTTCTTTCTTTCTTTCCTTTTTTCTCTTCTGTCAAGGCAAGGATCATCTCCTCTCAGGGCACACTCTGAAATGCATTGCCCTTCTCATTTTTCTCATGCACTTACAAAAGAACAATGTCCTTTGGACATTGGGTACACTTGTCTTTTCCTCCTGCTTCTTTCAGGTGCTCTTATCTGTCAGATGTCAGGGCCATGTGAGGAAGCACAACTGAAAACAAAAGACCCTTCATTTCCCCATAGTCAGTAGGAGGAAAGAAGAGAGATGAAGAGATCATCAGGGAACATCCTAATGGGGAGAGAAAACATAAACAATATTTACCTTTGCTCTCACAGATGATAATCTTCCATTATTCACTTGACCCACCAACCTTGAAAATGAAATGCCTGGTGTTTTTCTGCATTCCAATTCAGTCTATATTTAAATTGGAAGACAAAAAAGGGAAAATGGCCTCTGGAGGGAAATATCGGCCATAATATTGTAGATATGCACGAGGAAAGATGTACATTTATTACATTTTTAAGATGACTTACTTCAATTTATATCTTCATGTTAATGGTCTCTCAAAATCTGTTACCTCCTAGACTATCCAAAGATATCAAATTAGACATGGATTACTGTGGTTATGTATGTCCGATGATCCTACTGGGTGACAGTTACTGGTTTTCATGTGCCATACATTAAAGATAGCGTTAACTTTTCAAGATCATACTGTTCTGTACCTCTTCCCAGTATCTGTTCCATTATGAGACTCAGTTGGTAATTCCATTTGTCTGAACATATACATATTCTAGGAGAAAAAACTTCTTGGTCCACTCTAATATCATTTGACTCAACAATTACTCTCAAATACTTGGGTAAATATATTGCTATGTCATGATAGATAAACTTCCCCTCTAGTAGATGGGAACAAATACAGTAATCCACAGCTGGACATTGTGCAGAAAATGAGACACCTTAAATCACTGTGCAGTAAATAGAATGTCTCTATCAAGTCTTTCCCCTCAGTACTCAGGATACCCTGATGAAGAAGAAAAGACTGTAAGAATCTGACGGGGTAGAGGACACCAAGAAAACAAGACCCTCTAAACATAAGAGGACTAACTCCTATAAATTCACAAAGGCTGTGGGAGAATTCACAAGGCCTGCATGGGTCTGTACTCAATGAAGTCCCAGCACTGAAAAGACAAGTGAACACAAGCACCAATCCCTAACCCAGAAACAATCTCCAACTGATAACCACTAGCATGTGAAAAACTAGCTCACTCCAATGAAATCTCAGTGGCTATACAAACCAGCCTCAAAAGTTCATGCAGCTCTTTGACAATTCATGACTTCTTGATCAAACAGAATATGGAAACTCAGAGGTTGGACTGTAGTGTCTATTTCTATTCTAAAATGAGTAGAGTTAAGACAGAAATGTTCAAACTCATGAAAATAAGTATTTAAAAAGAGGGTTTAAAAAAATAATAAGGATTCCTCCTAATCACCCAAATAATCCTCAAGAGCCAGATCTCAACTGTTTTTATCAATGAGCATAAAGTGTTGATCTTGGCCACATTTGTAATCTTAAATACCCATCAGGAAAGCATAACCAGAAGTAACAATGATTGGATTTTTTATAACAGTGAAAGTAACTGTACTTCCCATATATTACTTACATATGAGGTATCATATTAATAAGCCATTTCTCACTAGATCTTCTTGAAACCAGACATCTCAACTTTGGTTCAATTTCAGCTCAGCAGTTCCTACATTGACCTGCAACCAAGAGATGCACCCACAATTTTTCTAACCTGAAGAACACATTGTAGTGTTTTTTTTCAACCTGTTTAAGACCCACCTTGAAGAAACCTCACACTATGATTCTAGCTGCTTCACAGCTAGCAGCATACGTAAAATGAGTCTGAGTACACCACTCAAGTCAAGTCTGAAAGGCAGAGAGAGAGAGAAAGAGAGAGAGAGAGAGAGAGAGAGAGAGAGAGAGAGAGAGAGAGAGAGAGAGAGAGAGCTAACCAGACAGATGTATGCTCCTGTGAGCATATCAATGGAATCTAATGGGCTTTGATTTGGACATTTGAAAACATTCTTTATTCTGCCTTCTCTGGGCCTGTTCTTAGCTTGAATGATGTTGAAATTTTGTAGGAACTCATGTCTGTTCCTGATGGGATAAAAATCATTCCCTCTGTTCAAAGGTCTCCAGTTTCCCTCCTCCCTAACTGCTATCTTTCATTCCTCTCATGTCTCCATATGAAGCTATCAATAAAAGATATTCTTTTTTTCATTACACTTGGATGTTATGCAAATAGAACCACCAATGCACTTTTAATATCAGTTAGGTAGGTCTGCTGTTGGGATCCATCAATGGTTGTATCCAGTGATTTAACTGAGCTCAAAGAAGCCAGGGAGATAATAGTCCATCTTCATCTTATAGATGATTACCTCTTCTGAGAGAAGGACACGTGTGAAAAGAGATGACAAATTGACCAGGTTAAGGAAAAATCTTGAAAGAATATTTCTTTGTCCAAAACTGGTTTTGATTTTGTCCTGACCAAAGACCAAGAATGCCAGAGAGAGACTCTTTCTGTGTTGGCTCCCTGTCTCCTGTCTTGTTCACATCAGAAGAGTACCACTGCCAAGAAGCTTCAAAATGAGGATGAGACTGCAACTGGGTAGCATCTTCAAAACCTTCATGGTGGGCTAAATGTACTGATCAATTCACCTCTCGTGCCATACATGGTTTTCTATGAAATATTCACCTAACAGCAGTATGATGGTATTCCTTTTGGGGGGGTGGGATAAGAGCTCTGCTTTCTTTTTCTCTTAAACTTCCACCAGTAACCTAAAACAATATTTTCCAAATTAAACTTCTTGCTGTCTGAGAATCCATTCTGGAACAGAAAACTGGGGCCAGTAATTATGTGGAGTGTTATGTGGCTGTGAGCTTCTGGTAACCCAAATCATGAATCAAAGCCTACCTGAAGCACGGAAGACTCCAGGACATTCAAGGAATGACCTCTTTCCCTGGACCCAAAGTGAATTAGTTGACGTGTCTTAGAAAAGGAGAGTAAGGATTCTTCCACATTTTTCAACCATATATATGGAGCTACTGCAAAAAGAAAGCTGATTGTCTCTACTATGCATTAGAGAAATAACTATAAAATTCTGATCAGATTATAGATTAGTGCTCACTCTTCTGTCTGATGATCCAGTACTATTGGAGTTGAGTTAGATGTTATAAGGTCTGTTTTGTGCATTTCCACAATTATACGAAAAAGATCCATACTTTCCTGAAGCCAGACCTTATGAAAACATATAAAATAAAATAATAGATCTTTACTCAAAGAAACTCTGTTGCCCATGAGAAATGTTAAAGAATGGCTAAGATTCCAAACATCTTTAGATTCATTGATTTTTAAAGAGGCAAATTATATGTGTGTTTTTGTTTTTGTTTTTTTACAAAGATTACTTTACAGAGCACATAAAGGCAAAATGTTTTCTAAGCAATAAAATTGATGGGAGGAGATAGGATAATATGGGAGAAGACAGAAGGGAACAGGAAGTTATTTGTGGAATCCAAACTGCTGGCAGAAATGATTCAAGCAATTTGTTCAACTTGGACACTGTTGATGTTAGCAGGGAAGATAGCTTAGTAGATAGAGCTCTTGCCACTCAGGCATGGGAGCTGCATGCCGATCCATATAGCCAATGTAAAAGCAACATGCTGCCTCAGTGATGCATATCTATAACAGCAATATTTGTGAGATCAGAAACAGGACTGGTGAGGAACTTTCTCTTAAAAATAGGATTGGAAGACACATTGAGGAAGATATCCAGTGACCTCTCTATATGTGCATACACATGCTCACCCATGTGCATGCATACCTCTCTCTCTCTCTCTCTCTCTCTCTCTCTCTCTCTCTCTCTCTCTCTCTCTCTCTGAGAGATAGATTCTGAATAAATGACTATAGTACTGTACAAATACAGGCAAGGCTTTGAGGCTTTTGGTTTTTTGAGCCCATCATTTTACAGTATTTGAAGCAAAATATCATAGTTAGTATTCTATTGCTGTAAAAAAGACACAATGACCATATCAATTCTTATAAAGAAAAACATTTAATTGGTGCTGGCTTATTGGTTCAGAGGTTTAGTTCATTATTATCATGTCAGGAAGCATGGTGGCATGAAGACAGAGAGAAACAGCTCTCCAGAATTCTACATCTGAATAGGCAAGAATCAGAGAGAAAAACACTTGGCCTGGCTTGATAATTAGAAATCTCAAAGCTGGACAGTGGTAGCACACACCTTTAATCCCAGCACTTGGGAGGCAGAGGCAGGCAGATTTCTGAGTTCAAGGCCAGCCTGTTCTACAAAGTGAGTTCCGGGACAGCCAGCTCTATACAGAGAAACTCTCTCTTGAAAAACCGAAAAAAAAAAGAAAAGAAAAGAAAAGAAAAAGAAAAAGAAATCTCAAAGCCTACCCTCAGTGACACACTTCCTCCAACAAGGCCACACCCACTCCAAGAAGGCCACATCTTCTAATAGTGCCATATTCTATTAGCCTATGTGACCCATTTTCATTCAAATCACCACACCACAGTTCATGCTTGCATGTAGAATTCCTCAAATTTAATTATATGAACTTGTAAAATTATACCATACATATTTTTCTCATTCAAATAGGTATGAAGACTACAAAATGTTTAAGGGAGAGTTAGAAAAGGTTTCTGCAATTCTCACAAATAAATACCGATGTCCACTCACTTCCAAAGAATGCTCATAGCCCAGAGTATCTCCTACAAATAAAAGAAAATAAAAAATAATCTACTCCAGAGAATCTCCCAGGGGAGGAAGAGTTTTGACAGTTAAGTAACCCCTTGCATGACATGCAAGAAAGACCCTAGACTATTGCTCTCTCTGCAGGATGCTGTAGGATGAGGCACTTAGATGTTTGGTACTCATTTTCCTAGATTTTATAGTTTAATAATTGGTAAGAGTAATTGGCTTCATTGTGACATTGTTATTCATACATCTGATATATATTGGTTATACTCAACCTGCTTTTACACTCCAATAAAATTTGCTAATACTTCCAATTGTTTATAAAACTATTGATTATGCTTATACTTTGAAATAATTCTTCCGTGTTTTTCTTCAGTTGTTTTAAAGTTTCAGGTTTCAAAATCAGGTCTTTAATTCATTTTGAGTTGATTTTTGTACAAGGTGAGACATAGCGATTTACTTTTAGTCTTCTATATCTGGATATACACCACATTCTTCCTGTAGCAACATGATGTTAATAGGTGGCTCAATTAAAATATTATATCAATATGCTAAATTTATTATTATACATAACTATTTGTTTCTTTTCAAATATGTATGGTGAAATCTTAACACTTAGTATTTGATGATATTACTAAGTGATTTTGGTTCAAACATTGAGCCTACAGGAGTTGGGTGACAGTCCCCACAGAGTGGGTATCCTAGAGAACTCCCTTGTTCTATTCTTCCCAAAGGATACATAAAAATTACAGCAATCTATAACCATGGAGGCCTCTCATGAGCTCAGTGGTGTTGAAACCCTGCCCAAGACTCTCAGCCTCTAGAGCTTTGAAAAGTTAATTTTGTTGTTTGTAAGTCACCTACTTTATGATCTTTCAATGTATTTGTCTGGGTTAATACTCATATACACACTTTTTAAAACAGTATTCATTTTATTTTTAATATGTATGGGCATGTTGCTTGCAAGGGTGCCTGTATACCATATGATTGCCTGGTGACTATGGGGACAAGAAGAGAACTTTGGATGCTTTGGAACTGAAGATATGGATGGTTGTGAGCCACCATGTGGGAGCTGGGAATACAGCTTGGTCTTTCAGGAGAGGGGCCAAGGCTGAGTCATCTTTCCAACTTCATGAAACTCACATGTTTTGAATTTGAATTATAAATTCCATTTGATTTATGAGTCATAAATGAAATTTAAGTTTAAAGATGAAAGAACTAAAATTGTAGTAGTAAATATGAATTGTAAGAAAATAAGGTTTCTTACAAACCCTAATTCTTCCTGAGTGGTGAGAGGCCCAACCCACTCAATCTTGGGAGAGGCCTCCATTTTAAAAGAAACAGGGACTGAGAACTTGACCTGCAGCTGAACCCAAGTTCCAGGAAGAACTATATAGTTTGTTTCTGGCCCATATATCAGAGTTACTCCCTAGCTACTGCCTAGCAACAGCCAATCAGGATTAGTTTGATAGTTTCAGATGTACTTTCAGACCATTTTTTATTATTGTTCATGGTTTTGCTTCAGAGCACTCACCTGTCAGCTTACAATAGTCATTCGATTAGATGCTTGCTTGGCTGGACACCCCTTTGCTTGTTTGCCATTTCCTATACTATCTTTTCCTGTTGAGGACTTGAGGCTTGACCCTCCCACCCTGCTGCTTCAGAGTCAGCCCAAGCTGGAGCCTGAATAAAGACCTTATTGCAATTGCACTGGAATTGGCTCCTTGGTGGTGTTTTGGGTTTATGAATACTTCCTGAACAGGAACAACAGTGGCAGGGTTTTTAATAAGATGAAAGAATACTTATGTCTATTTCTTTAAAAAAGAGATAATAAAGCAAATTCTAAAATTTCAATTGTTTCACAAAGTCCAAAGTCCTAAGAGAGTTACAAATCCAATATTATTTAATATTAATTCACTCAACTAATTACCTTTGATATTAATTTTATGAGGTTTACTTAAAGTTCTCAAACATGAAGTAATTACGTTAGAGGAAATATTATACATATCATTTTATTTACCTAGTATAAACATTAAAATCTACATTTAGCTTTTAATGTTTTATTTCCACATTTCAATAATAAATCTAATATATAAAAAACAAAGATAGTATAGGAAGCTTCTAGATAATGCCTGATCATGAAATTATTTTTTTATTTCTGCAATTGCATCACAGAAAGAATATTCTAAAATAAAACTTTTAAATAGCTTTTTACTCTTGAAAAGGTTTTAAATAAATTTTAAATGTCCTTTATTTGACTTTATAAGTTTTGTGGGATATTAGTAAATAGAATAAAAGAACATTAATGAATTACTTTAGTTTCAGCACTATGACTATGAATTGTGTTTGGCTAGCTTCATCCAAATGTAACCTATTTGGTCAGCAATATTTTATATTGTAGAAAGATAATCTAATGATCTTCACTATCACCGTTATAAATACAGAGCCACAGTAGCCATTGCAGACAACCATTTACACAATACTATGCTTGAATGTGATTTTGATCATAACACAAAGCAAAGGCATAGGTGGATGGTGACTTTCTTAAATATATGTCTGTATTATATTGTATTATAATTATAGAAAACTATCAGATGAATCAGGAGACATCTCATTTCTCTGCTGTTGGTATTAAGTATTGAATTAATAATAAGGAAAATGTCAAGTACTTATTGCTAGGCAATATATTCAATTAGCAAAATACATAATTTTACATAGTTTATATAATTTTACATGCTATTTCTAATACTAAATGACTATATAGAAATCTAGAATAATAGAAAACATTCAACAGTGGGTTCCTTTGAATTAGAAATAAATTTCTATTTTTGGTCTAAAGACAGTCTTTACAATGCAAACCGATGAGCTGAGAGAGAAAAAGATTCGAAGAGCTATAACAGCTTACTATTGACTAACTGACTAGTCTGAGAAATAGCATTGGCTGTAGAAAAGAGAGAGCTAATCCAATTCTCTTTTCAAGAAATAAAGTGTATGACATGCTCACAAAGAGCCTGCTTTCTGAGAACTGCTAGATTCACTCTTGATTCTGTGTTAAATTTTTAAATCAAACATGCTTGAGTCTATCTCAATGTTTCCATTCGTCTTCCTGTAAGGGAAGTTTGGTTTGTAAGAATATAGTGGCCATTTAGGGGAAAATGTGGAAACCTAATGCAATGAAAACTTCCTGGAACCTATGAAGGTGTCCCTAGCAAGGACTCCTAGTAATGGAAGATACAGAGCCTGAACTAGCTATCCTCTGTACCTAGGCTAGACTACCAGCAGTGGAACTGACCCAGGCACAAAACCTAGTACCAACAATCTGTCCTGCCTGTAAAGATTAGCCAACAGTGGCTTATGGTAGTGGCCAAGCAATGACCAGTCTACCTTGAAGCAGCCACTAGAGGAGGCCCATGTCAGACACTGCATACATGACCAGGAACCAGAAGATGGATAGCACAGGGACCTGGGATAGCTCATAACTGTCCCAAAACAGAGCAAAACAAAACAAAACAAAACAAAACACAAGTCAAACAGACAAACTAAAAACAACAACCAAAAGGCAATGAAATGATTCCTAAATTTATTCTGCTATGCTCACACATTGGGACATACTCTGATCATCATCAGAGAGGCTTCCTCCAGCACCCAGTAGGAGCAGATGGTCAAATGTTAGGCAGAGCTTTGAGAACCCCATAGAAGAGGGCAGAAAGGATTGTGGGAACCAGAGGGCTTGTGGACAGGAGAAAAACATGGCCTACAAAATCAATTAACCAGGGCTCACAGGGGCTCACAGGACCGGAAGCTGCAGCCTGGGGACCTTTATGGATTTGTACCCGGCCCTCTGCATGCATGCTGTAGTTGTTTAGCTGGAGATTTGTGGGGTAGGGCTCTCTGACTCTTTTGCCTGCTTCTAACATCTTTTTTGACCTACTGGGTCAAAGCCTACCAGGCTTGATATGAAGACTTATGTCTAATCTTATTGCTTCTTGTTGTGCTGGGTTTGGTTGATAGCACTTAGAGGCCTACACTTTTTTGAAGGGAAATGGAGGAGGAGTGGATCTGGGGAGAAGGAAAGTTGGGAGTGGACTTACTGCTTAGAATGCATTGTATGCAAGAATTAAAGAAAAAAGAAAAAACCTGGTATTGGTTTAAGAAATGCCCTTTTAAATTCATATATACTTACTGAATCCAGCACAGCACAGTTTTAAAAGCCTCTCTCAATTAGAGGGGTTCTCTCTGTACCCTTCGATAGGAATGAAGAATATTAAAAGGTAATTTCAAGTCTCACTATGATTTCCTGTTTGTTTGCTCCAGTCCAATTAACAGTCACTAGAATTAGTTATTTAGGATATTACTTTTATTAACCTTGTGTTAAAATTTCAAACAAGTGAAAAATCATTTTGTAACAAATACTATGATTTATCAGACTAGTGTATGGTTGACTGTGGTAATACATAGGACACTGTGTGTTCTCTCTGTCTCTCTGCCTCTCTCTCTGTCTCTGTCTCTCTGTCACCTGTCTCTCTCTTTCTCTGTCTCGCTCTGTCTCTGTCTCTCTCTATCTCTCTCTCTCTCTCCCCCTCTCTTACTTTTTAACAAGTGGATAACGTATTTTATACCATATGTTGTCATTTTAACTATATGTTATAGAGCTTTGAGTTAAAACACTATTTTCTGACATTTGCTGGGAAGAATTCAGGGAGTTTTTTGGGTGTTGTTGTTGTTTTGTTTTGTTTTCTTTCTTTTTTTTTTTTTTTTAGACAGTTGCAGCTCCTATATTGAACCTGCCTTGTGCAACACCTCACAGTTTTTTTTCCCCACATTTCTTTTTTTAATATATTTTTTATTACATATTTTCCTCAATTACATTTCCAATGCTATCCCAAAAGTCCCCCACACCCCCCCTACTCCCCTACCCACCCATTCCCATTTTTTGGCCCTGGCGTTCCTCTGTACTGGGGCATATAAAGTTTGCCTGTCCAATGGGCCTCTCTTTCCAGTGATGGCCAACTAGGCCATCTTTTGATACATATGCAGCTAGAGTCAAGAGCTCCGGGGTACTGGTTAGTTCATAATGTTGTTCCACCTACAGGGTTGCAGATCTCTTTAGCTCCTTGGATACTTTCTCTAGCTCCTCCATTGGGGGCCCTGTGATCCATCCAATAGCTGACTGTGAGCATCCACTTCTGTGTTTGCTAGGCCCCGGCCTAGTCTCACAAGGGACAGCTATATCAAGGTCCTTGCAACAAACACTTGCTAGTGTATGCAATGGTGTCATCGTTTGGAGGCTAATTATGGCATGGATCCCTGGATATGGCAGTCTCTAGATGGTCCATCCTTTTGTCTCAGCTCCAAACTTTGATTCTGTAATTCCTTCCATGGGTGATTGTTTCCAATTCTAAGAAGGGGCAAAGTGTCCACACTTTGGTCTTCGTTCTTCTTCAGTTTCATGTGTTTTGCAAGTTGTACCTTATATCTCCCTATACTGTTTCTGGGCTAATATCCACTTATCAGTGAGTGCATATCAAGTGACTTCTTTTGTGATTGGGTTACCTCACTCAGGATGATATCCTCTAGATACATCCATTTGTCCAACAATTTCAGAAATTCATTGTTTTTAATAGCTGAGTAGTACTCCATTGTATAAATGTACCACATTTTCTGTATCCATTGCTCTGTTGAGGGACATCTGGGTTCTTTCAAGCTTCTGGCTATTATAAATAGGGCTGCTAAGAATATAGTGGAGCATGTGTTCTAATTACCAGTTGGAACTTCTTCTGGGTATATGCCCAGGAGAGGTATTGCTAGATCTAGTGGAAGTACTATGTCCAGTTTTCTGAGAAACCACCAGACTGATTTCCAGAGTGGTTGTACCAGCTTGGAATCCCACCAGCAATGGAGGAGTGTTCCTCTTTCCCCACATCCTCACCAGCATCTGCTGTCACCTGAATTTTTGATCTTATTCATTCTGACTGGTGTGAGGTGGAATCTCAGGGTTGTTTTGATTTGCATTTCCCTGATGATTAAGAATATTGAACATTTTTAAAAGTGCTTCTCAGCTCTTTGGTATTCCTCAGTTGAGAGTTGTTTGTTTACCTCGGTACCCCATGTTTTAATGGGGTTATTAGAAATTCTGATGTTAGCTTCATGAGGTCTTTGTATGTATTGGACATTAGTCCCTTATAAGATTTAGGATTGGTAAAAATTCTTTCCCAATCTTTTGGTGACTTTTTGTCTTATTGACAGTACATATTTGCCCTACAGAAGCTTTGCAATTTTATGAGGTCCCATTTGTCGGCTCTAGATCTTACAGCACTGGCCATTGCTGTTCTGTTTAGGAATTTTTCCCCTATGTCCATATCTTTGAGGGTTTTCCCCACTTTCTCCTCTATAAATTTCAGTGTCTGGTTTTATGTATTCTTTGATCCACTTAGACGTGAACTTTGTACAAGCAGATAAGAATAGATCAATTCTCATTCTTCTACATGATAACTGCCTGTTGTGCTAGCACCATTTTTTGAAAATGCTGTCTTTTTTCCACTGGATGGTTTTAGCTCCCTTGTCAAAATTTAAGTGACCATAGTTGTATGGGTTCATATTTGGATCTTCAATTCTATTCCACTGATCTCCCTGTCTGTCGCTGTACCAGTACCATGCAGTTTTTATCACAATTGCTCTGTAGTACAGCATGCTCAGTAGGTCAGGCATGGTGATTCCCCCAGAGGTTCTTTTATTGTTGAGAATAGTTTTTGCTCTCCTAGGTTTTTTGTTATTCCAGATGAATTTGCAAATTGCCCCTTCTAACTCACTGAAGAATTCAGTTTTCATTTTGATGGGGATTGCATTGAAACTGTAGATTTCTTTTAGCAGGATAGCCATTTTTACTATATTGATCCTGCCAATCCATGAGCATGGGAGTTCTTTCCATCTTCTGAGATCTTCTTCAATTTCTTTCTTCAGAGACTTGAAGTTCTTATCATACAGATCTTTCAATTCTTTAGTTAGAGTCACAACAAGGTATTTTATATTATTTGTGACTATTGTGAAGGGTGTTCTTTCCCTAATTTCTTTCTCATCCTGTTTATTCTTTGTGTAGAGAAAGGCCACTGATTTGTTTGAGTTAGTTTTATATTCAGCTACTTCACTGAAGCTGTTTATCAGGTTTAGGAGTTCTCTGGTGGAATTTTTAGGGTCACTTATATATACTATCATATCATCTGCAAACAGTGATATTTTAACTTCTTCCTTATCAATTTCATTCCCCTTGATCTTCTTTTGTTGTCAAATTGCTCTGATTTTGTTAATTAATATACTGTCCCTGTGCCCTCTAGTGAGTCTGGCTAAGGGTTTATCTATCTTGTTGATTATCTCAAAGAACCAGCTCCTGGTTTGGTTGATTCTTTGAGTAGTTCTTTTTGTTTCCACTTGGTTGATTTTAGCCCTAAGTTTGATTATTTCCTGCTGTCTGCTCCTCTTGGGTGAACTTGCTTCCTTTTGTTATAGAGCTTCTAGGTATGCTGTCAGACTGCTAGTGTATGCTCTCTCTACTTTCTTTTTGGAGGCACTCAGGGCTATGAGTTTTCCTCTTAGGACTTCATTCATTGTGTTTCATAAGTTTCGGTGTGTTGTGGCTTCATTTTTATTAAACTCTAAGAAGTCTTTAATTTCTTTCTTTATTTCTTCCTTAACAAAATTATCATTGAGTAGAGTGTTTTTCAGTTTCCACATGAATGTTGGCTTTCTATTATAGTGTTATTGAGTATTGGCCTTAGTCTGTGGTGATCTGATAGAATGTATGGGACAATTTCAATTTTTTTTTGTATTTGTTGAAGCCTGTTTTGTGACCAATTATATGGTCAGTTTTGGAAGAGGTACCATGAGGTGCTGAGAAGAAGGTATATACTTTTATTTTAGGATAAAATATTCTGTAGATATCTGTTAAATCCATTTGTTTTATAATTTCTGTTAATGTCCATGTGTCTCTATTTAGTTTCTGTTTCCATGATCTGTCCATTGGTGAGAGTGGGGTATAGATATCTCCCATTATTATTGTGTGAAGTGCACTGTGTGCTTTGAGCTTTACTAAAGTTTCTTTAATGAATGTGGCTGCTCTTGCATTTGGAGTATAGATATTTAGAATTGAGAGTTCATCTTAGTAGATTTTACCTTTGATGAGTATGAATTGCCCCTCTTGTCTTTTTTGATTACTTTGGGTTGTAAGTCAATTTTACTGGATATTAGAAAGGCTACTCCAGCTTGTTTCTTTGAACCATTTGCTTGGAAAATTGTTTTTCATCCTTTTATTCTCAAGTAGTGTCTGTCTTTGTCCATGAGGTGGGTTTCCTGTATGCAGCAAAATGGTCGGTCCTGTTTGTGTAGCCATTCTGTTAGTTTATGTCTTTTTATTGGGGAATTGAGCCCATTGATGTTAAGAGAAAGCAAAGAAAAGTAATTGGGGTTTCCTGTCCTTTTTGTGGTTAAAGTTGGAAATCTGTTCTGTGGCTGTCTTCTTTTAGTTTTGTTAAAGGATTACTTTCTTACTTTTTCTAGGGTGTCGTTTCCATCTTTGTGTTGGTGTTTTCCCTTTATTATCCATTGAAGGGCTGGATTCGTGGAAAGATATTGTGTGAATTTGGTTTTATCATGGAATACTTTGGTTTCTCCATCTATGGTAATTGAGTGTTTTGTTGGGTATAGTAGCCTGGGTTGGCATTTGTGTTTTCTTAGTGTCTGTTTAACATCTGTCCAGGCTCTTCTGACTTTCCTAGTCTGGTGAGAAGTCTTTTGTAATTCTAATAGGCCTGCCTTTATATGTTACTTGGCCTTTTCCCTTACTGCTTTTAATATTCTATCTTTATTTAGTGCATTTGTTCTTCCAATTATTATGTGTCGGGAGGAATTTCTTTTCTGGTCCAGTCTATTTGGAGTTCTGTAGGCTTCTTGTATGTTCATGAGCATCTCTTTTTTTAGGTATGGGAAGTTTTCTTCTATAATTTTGTTGAAGATATTTGCTGGCTCTTTAAGTTGAAAAATCTTCACTCTCATCTACTCCTATTATCCTTATGTTTGGTCTTCTCATTGTGTCCTGGATTTCCTGGATGTTTTGAGTTAGGATCTTTTTTGCATTTTGCATTTTCTTTGATTGCTGTGTCCATGTTGTGTCAATAGGTCCCTATGGAATCTTCTGCTCCTGAAATTCTCTCTTCCATCTCCTGTATTTTGTTGCTGATGTTTACATCTATGGTTCCTGATTTTTTTTTTTTTTTTTTTTTTTTTTTGTCTTCAGAGTTGTCTCCCTTTGGGTTTTCTTCATTGTTTCTACTTCCATTTTTAGATCTTGGATGGTTTTTGCTCAATTCCAGTGCCTGTTTGGTTGTGTTTTCCTGTAATTCTTTAAGGGATTTTTTTGTGTTTCTTCTACCTGTTTAGCAGTGTTTGCCTGTAGTTCTTTAAGGACTTCTACCTGTTTAGCTATGTTCTCCTGTAATCCCTTGAGGGATTTTTGTGTTTCCTCTTTAAGGGCTTGTACTTGTTTAGCAGTATTCTCCTGTAATTCCTTGAGGAATTTTTGTGCTTCCTCTTTAAGGTCTTCTACCTGTTTAGAAGTGTTCTCCTGTATTTCTTTTAGTGAGTTATTAATGCCCTCCTTAAGATCTTCTACCTCCATCATGAGATAAGATTGTAAATCTGCGTCTTGATTTTCAAGTGTGTTGGGGTATCCAGGACTTGTTGTGGTGGGCGTACTGGGTTCTGATGATGCCCAGTGTTCTTGGTTTCTGTTAGTAAGATTCTTATATTTGCCTTTTGCCATCTGGAAATCTCTGGTGTGAATGTTCAAGCTGTCTCTTGTTGGAGCCTGATCCTCCTGTGATTCGTTTAGCCTCTGCCAACACTCCTGGGAGTCCAACTCTCTCCTGAGTTCCAGTGGTCAGAGGACTTTCTGCAAGCAAGCTCTCCTCCTTCAGGGCAGGTGTTCAGCAGTCTGGAGCTCTGATCCTCCTCCTGAGTTCTGGGGTCAGAACTCTCCCTGTAGGCTGACTCTCCTCTGATAAGGAATGTGTCCAGGAGTCTGGGTCTCAGCTCCATCTCCTGGCTGAGGATGAAGGCCCAATTGGACCCTGACCAAGAAGCTCTGTTGTTTCTATCACCCACATGCTCTCAGGTGATCAGGAGGTCTTGGTTGTGCCTAAGTCCTGAGGTCCTGAGGGAGAATCCACTGGTGCCCTAGATGCCCTAGGCCGTGTTCATGCAGAAGATGGCGGGGCTGTCCCCGACCTGAATGGATCCCAGCCTCTGGTTCGGCATGGTTCCTTTGTCCCTGTTCCTGCTGGCACAAGACCCTCCACAATTCTATGGAGCTGATGTTGTGTTCCACTCACCAGTGATCCCAAGGTGATCCCGAGGTCCTGTGGCATGGAGAGCACTCTGGAGCCCTTAAAGGCCTCCACTGGGCTCAGAAGGAAAATCACCTCACAGTTTTTTAAGCGTAACTTTTATTTTGGAATGCCCTTGCAACAAGCTCCACATTTTCTGATCTGATCATTATGTGAAAACACTCATTTACAGGTGTTTAGGAGACCCTTACATGATTTGTGAAGCTGACTATGGAAACAACTTTGAAACAGATTCTGACATTGACATTTCATTTTTCTACCTTCCATCATTCCCTGGATACTCATTTTATGCTTTTTGGATGAAGTTCCAAATTAAATCCTACTATCTATCTATCTATCTATCTATCTATCTATCTATCTATCTATCCACCTATCTATCACCTTCCTACCTACTTACCTACCTACCTAACATATATCTATCAATCATTTTTATGTCTTCCTATTGTCTATCCATTTGTTTGTCTGCCAGTCTGTCTATCCACTCATCCACAGGTTAGGACAGCTTGATTATGCCAAGACAGAGTAGGCTAGTCCTTAATATTCCTGTTTCTCTAATTCTGTCAGATGACCCTTGCCAGTAGGCTGAAGACCAATGCTCCAGGTAAGGGACTGTCCAAGTGATCAGTGGTCTCTATACACTGGCTATGTTTTGGAAACTGTATTAGGCTTCCTATATATTTTCAGTTAATTTCAGTTGTTCTTGGATTTCTGATGGGGTTAAAAAACTGCATAGTCTCCTAGTAAACTCGGGCTTTTTACTGTAAGAGGAACAGATTTGAGAGAATGGTTTTCAGATGGCATTCAATCTAAAACCAAGACATAGCCAGGCACAGAACTACAGTTTTTAAAGTAAGAATAGATGCCAGAGGTTCTATTTAATTAACAGAGATGATAGGCTGGGTGTTAGGTCATTGTACTTTAAAAATGACAAAATAGTATTAGTTATGTTCAATTATATCTGAGATAAAATAGTCTTTTAACTGGACAGAAAGGGGGAAATGTTGTGGGTAGCCTTGGGGCTAATTATATTTGATGTTAATTCCGTTCTCCTGTGAGGGGTTGCAAACAAGGAATGAGTCAGCACTCAGGTGATTTCCTGTAAACCTGCTTCCTACCTTAATTTGTAAATTAAAGGAGAGGTGATGATTGGACAGATAAAGGGGAGGTCTATTGGAAGGTGGCAGAAAAGAAGAAGGAGAAAATGGAAAAGGGAGAGGATGCAGAAGAGGAAGAAGAAGAAAAGTGGAGCAGAAAAAATAGCCTAGAGAAACTGCATGTATTCATATTAATTGAGTTGTGTTTTCATTGCCGGGGCATATTTGGGTTGGAAATTTACTGCAATATTCATCCATCTATCTATCATCTATCTATCTATCTATCTATCTATCTATCTATCTATCTATCTATTTATCATCTATCTATCTATCTATCTGTCATCTATTTATAGATACCTATAAATATCTATCTTGTATTTAAGACCTATCTTGTATTTATTATCTATCTGTCCATCTTGCCAATTTTTACTTTCAAAAGAGTATCACAGATTAAAAAAATGGTGAAGAATAAATGGAAACAAAGAAGCAGCTTGGTTTACAAAATTTTGGTTGGGTAAATGTTCTTTTCTCTTTACAATACTAAATACTAAATACTGTGAGACACTCCCACCAACATCAAAATGAAAAAGTACAACATTGGCTTTCATGGCATGTGAAAATGTAGAAAGCATTTCAAAATTTCTAGCATTTAATCTTGGTAAAAATATCCACAGAGATACTTTTTTATCCTATCGAACATCTGTGTTTTTTAAATAAAAAGTTTTTCAGCTTTCAGAAAATAGATCTATAAGGCCCTGATTTTTCTATGCAGAACCCATTTTTTAAGGGCTTCATGTATGATAGTTGTTGTAAAAATTCAGGCATGTATGAGGCAGTATATTGAATAGAATAGTGAATCTTTGGTTTCTTCCTATATAGAAATAATGTATTTTGCTTGCCCTTTAAATATCATTTTGTGGTAAGATAAAAATAAAACCAGAAACAGTTATAAAGACATCTGTGGGGAGAGAGTGCCACATCTGTTATGACTGTATTAGTCAGACTGGGAGAAGAAATACTTCACAATGTTCGCACAGTACCCAAGAGAAACCAGGTCTGCCAACAAGCAAGAATCTTTTTTTGTGTTTTCTTTGCCCTAATACTGAATGTGAAAACTGTCTGCCAGATATAGAAAACATGACAAGATTTTAAAGATACCAACTTTCTATCCAGGTTGTAATTCTGAAATTGATGCAATAACTTCACCAAGAAACAGATTCAAGTGTTAAGCATGATGAAGCTCTTTATGGCTTTGATGTATCTAGAAGTTTCTGTTCCCGTTGTAGGACTTATTAGAGAGGCACAATAATCTCAGTCAAGAATGAGAGACCAAGTGACTATGACATGGAAAGCTTGCAGACTTTAAGGTTTGTTTCTCGTTCCCTAACATCCCAGGGGCCCAAAGAGATGTGACTCCTTTTTCTTACTCTTTGAACACTATCTTTATTATTTACTGTGGTAAATCTCATTATACTGCTCAGTGGACATGCTACCAATACACATTCTCCTATGGTTTGTGTTCTATGATTTCTCTGGAAAATAGTCTAAGCACTTCTTTGATCAACATGTGTTCTCTGTGTCTAAAGCATCACAAACTTTTTCACAGTTTCAACTGCTAGACATTTATCTTATAGACATTGAGATACATTTTTATGTCTATGAACATAAAGAAAAAGCTTCATCATTAACTACAGATTATCTACATGTCTGTGATAATTTGAATAGGTTTGAGTCTAAAAGAATCATGTGTTTGATGTTTGGCCCCTTGGAAGAGGCACTACAAGGAGATATTGTCTTACTGGAGAAGGTGTGGCTTTGGTTGAGGAAGTGTGTCACTGTGAAGGCTAGGCTTTGTGGTCTTAAATGCTCAAGCTATACCCAGTGTGAAAACAAACAAACAAAAAACAAACAACAACAACAACAAAAACAAAACCAGTCTCCTCTTGGCTGTGCGTGATTCAAGATGTAGAACTCTAGGCTCCTCCAGCACCATGTCTTCCTATAAATTGCTGTGCTTCTCATGATGATAAGGGGCTAAACCTCTGAAACTTTAATCCAGCTCTAATTAAATGTTAGCATGGATAGAGTTGGCTTGTTCAGTGTCTCTTCACAGCCATGGCAATACTAACTAAGCCAATGTCTTTCTTGTAATGTCTTCAAAGTCTTTGGACTTAGTCTTGGGGATGTACCTAGTCATTATTCTCTTTCTACACATATTCTCCTGCTTCACATTTAAAAATAATAATGTTCTAATCAATGAACAAAAAAGATTGACAATACTTATTGGAAAGTTTTAATGTTAGATGTTATGTAGATAAAAATAAATAGAAATTAGAAATAATATTTTATGTATGGCAATACAAGTACTAGGATGTAACTTAATGTTAAGAGCACAACAGTGACCAATATGAGTTCAGTTTCTCATAAAAGTTATTTTGAACACAACAAATCACCATCTGAGGACAGTGTTAGTAGAACAGCATCCATTCTATTTTATAAATTAAAAAGAGCTATTCTATACTATAGAAATGCTGAGATATTGACATATAATTAAATGTGAGTTTACATTAAATAAGCCTATGTCTCTCTTGTTATATTTATTTTAAAGAATATTCGCTTCAAAAATATGTACATACATATGAACATGCCATATTTTCTGCAGATGTTCCATTACTACTTGGCCATTTTCAGTGAGGAGCATGTAGACCATGCAGATGACTCTGCACCAATCAAGAGTGTTTTTTTATACATATAGATAATACTATAGTGTACTTTCTTTAGGAAATCTTCAAGCAACAATATGAAATTATGGAGATCAATAGATACAGATGACAAATTTTCCCATTTAAAATAACACTTCTTAAGAGTTAAAACAATCAAAAGGTTTAATTTGCTGTGTGAGCCTAGATATGTATGCTTTCTTTCCTTATAGTATTTGCACATCACACATTTCTTATTATTTTGTTTCCTTTGTAATCTTTTGTTATTAAGATTGCCTTTTTGAAATTATGTTTGCAAGTTGCATTTTGTCCATGGTCTGTAATAAAAAGAGATAGTAATTTTTGTTTCAATAATAACAACAGTTATTTCAGATGAAAGAACTCATTATCAGGAATTGCAGTGTTTCTTACTTCATTCTATCTAGTATTTTCAAATGATCCACAAAACTTTCATTTTATAAAATATTGATGAAAAGACCATCAGTAGAGATTCTGAATTTCCATTCATAGAAGAAATTAATAAGACAGTAAAGTCTTCAAAATTTATTGTGACATCAGCCATCCACTATTTTTGTTGAATTAATTATTTTAATGGAATGTTGCTTAATGCTTTTTTATTACTGGTCTTTCAGAAATAAACAAAAATTATTTAAGAAGTCATATAGTAGCAAGAACATACTAAACAATGCTTTGTATAAAATGAATTGTTGCTAAAGGATGATATTTAGGATATAGTGTTATTTATGTGAAACTGAAAATAAAAAAGAAATCTAGTGAGGTTGTTTGATAAACATCTTTAAAATTTAATCACCATTATTTGAGTGTATTTATATGTGTTCATGTGTATGTGTATGTTTTACTTGTCTGTTTTGCCTTTCCACTCCAGGTCAAACACTATATGTGATGGCTAGTGTTGCTTGTTAACTTGTATCTGAGAGATAGGCCTCTGTGAAATCTGTGAGGGACTGTCTTGGTTGCATTAGTTGAGGTGGGAAGATCAATCTTAATTTTAATATAAACATTCCTTACAAGAGAATCCTGGACTATGCACAAGTGAATGCACAAGGGAAAGATGAGCTATAACGCATTCACTGCTTTCCCATGACTGCAGAGGTAATGGGACCATCTGTTTCACATTCCTGCTGCCTTGACTTCTCTACCATGATAGACTATCTAAAAGTAAAATAAAAACTAATGATAAGAGAAAAATCTGCATTGAGAATATCAATCTTTAGTTGTGTCCCTTGTTCCTATGTACACCATTCTAAGAGAAAATATTTTAATTTTGTTAAAAATAACAAGGATAAATACAATTCTCATTTTTAATTCTTTGGTTTACCATATTATATGTCAGACTTTGACATCAAAAGCTACAAGAACTGAATTCTGTCTACCGGAGATTTTCTAACCTAATTAATTAGTTATCAAAGTTAAACTTTCAAAATCACTAGTTTAATATAATGGACATATAAGATTTTTCCAAGGTGTACTTGTGAGTTAATATCAATACCTAAATGTGATTGAGCAGGTGATAGTGAGTTAAGCTTAGATATAAGGAATTGATAGCAAGAGAATCACTGTGAGGAGATCTATCTGTAAGGCATTCTAAAGGTGATACTGAACAAGCAAGCTGTATGTGTGTTTCCTGCTGTCAGGGATGATGTACACAAAGGGGGAACACTATTAACATCATTCTTAAGTTAATTAAATGATGATACCATAAATGTAAAGGATGTTTTTTGGTAATATTATTTTGTTAAGATATTTCTTTGAAACATACAGATGAATTTCCTGCTTTCTCAAGTGAATTGTATTTTCTTTTATGAATACTGTTATACTATTTATAAGAAAATACAGTCCATTTTATGTTCCATAAATGGATTAAAAATGAAAGATCCATTGAAACAAATGTTTTCGTAAACATTTCAGTTAGAAAAATGAGTTCATTAAAATAAAGAATACTGGCCTGAAGAAATGACTCAGTTGTCAAGAGCTCACACTGATCTTGAGAGGAATATAAATTCTGAACCCAGCACCCACACCTGGTTCCCCACAACACATTTATGTCCAGCTCCAGGAGAAGCTGACACCTTTGCTCTCTGCATGCACTTGCAAGTACATAAACATAACACACACACACAAACGCATAATTAAAAATAGTAACAAAAATACATCTTGGAAAATAAAAAAGACTGATCTGTCTGGTTTGGCCAGAAAGAACAATGATAAATTTTATTTAACCCCTTATATGTGTAGATTGACAATGGGAAATCTAATAAAATGACAAACTAGAACTGCACAGATGCTGAAGGCAGATGGAAAACTTTATTTGAAAGCAGGTTTACACTACTACCGTTCAAACACAATTCTTCACAGACATGGAAAGAACAGTTGTCAATTGAGATGTCTTAGCATCTAATAAGACAACTGCATCTGGTCCATTGTGATTCAAATGTTTCCAGAAAAAAAAAAACCTACAATTAAATTTAATGATAAAAATTGAATTAGTCAAAGTAGCCAGTAAGTAGAAATTCGCAAGAGCACACCACAGTATCTCCCAAAATTTCATAACAAGAAAAGGAGCAATAAAAATTGCCTTTTAATAATTAGACTCTCATAATTGTAAAACTTAAGGTGGATAAAATTTTAACAAGAGACAAGGGATGTGACTGAAAAAGCAGTAAAAAAATGATTGTATTAATAATAAAATACATCTGTCTTCCTTCCTGATTAGCTATGGACAATATGATGACAAAGTATATTAGAGAAGTAGTTAGAACCAATATATCACATTAAAGTTATCTGAATTTAATTTTTTAATTTGATAAGAAATATAATGAAATAAGAGTTAGTGGCCCATTAATTTCCATCATAAGGGATATAATATGTAAGAAGATTTTTCTTTATAAAGCTAAAAATTATGACATTAAGTAATATTTTATACTTAACTTATAAAAGACAATGTCCTACAAATGTATCTGTAATACTTATAATCTGTAGTCTTCTAATTGATTCAAAGCTTATATCCAAAGACATAAGTTTCAAAGAGAGAGCCTTATTCTAAGGGCATCGATCTTTATCATAGTCAGGATGTGCTAAACTGGGAAGCAAGAAGATGGTTTGGTTCAACCTGATGAAAAAGAAGCTGTTATTAATTCAAACTTTGGGAGTCTGATTCCAGGCACTTTGTTTTAGATGTATTTAACCACAGCACAATTTGGGGTAAATCTTCCTGGTGATAATTAACTCACTATTGTGTTCACAATAAAACTTAATGCATGACTCCATTGAAATTCCTTGTAAAGTATATCTGACTTCTTCCATAATGGTGGGCATTATAGATTGAGAAGTTCAAAGATAAAAGTTCTCAAGAAGGATCCAAACAGATAGTGCAAAACTTCACAAGGCAATTAACTGCATATGTTTCTAGCCTTCTGGGCTGATAACAAATTATTCATCCCTTCATTTCAAGGAGAAAAGCTGTGTGTTTACCATTGCTGTTCCCCCTAGGGCTTATCTGTGAGCACAAGGTCCTCTGTGCCTCCCACAGTGTGATATAACTCAGGAGCAGACAACAAGGTAAAATCTGTACACATGCATAGTAGAAAATAAAAACAAACAAACAGTTTTCAGGGAATAGATGAGAAAATGAGCATTGATAAATTAAGACACACTGTGACAACAGTGATAAGGCCTGTATGTTAATATTAATAATGCCTTTGTTGAAACACAAGCCTGTCAGCATTTATGAACAGTGTAATTTTTAAGAAAGCCACAAATTCTTCTGAAATGATCCTAATTGAACTCAAGTTGAAGAATATATGAGTAATCTTACAACATAATTGGCCTCTTATATATTAATATTAAAAAAGTACATTTTGAAATTATAAACAATATCACTAAGTTAGTCCTAAATTAAAGTGCTCTTACATAAAATGAACAAAATATGAAGACAGTAAAATTAATGTGAAATTTTAAAAAATAACCTAAGCATAGAGAAATTTTGGTTACATGAATAGAAAGGCTTCCATTTCCACTGAAATTAGTATATAGATTTGATACAAAACAATCAAAACCTAATCAGCAAATTTGGAAATATCAACAAAAAAAAATAAACCAACACAAGCCTTAAGAAAAAAATCAGAAAACTAATTTACTTCAAGACATATAACAAAGCTATAGCAAGAAAGACCCTGATACTAGCAAGGATATAGAAAGTGGCTGAATATTGCACAGAAGGTAGGGAAACAGAACCCCAAATATAGACTTTATTTTTTGTCAAAAGGACAAAGATAGATTTGTAGAAAAACTTGAAAGTGATTTTTAAATAAAATGCTAATGAAACAACTGTATAACCACATAAGAATGAATACTTCACACCCTCGGAAAAGTCAACTAAAGCAGATGATAAACCAAATATAAGCCTAAGAGTGTAAATCCTGTGTGAAAATTTGATACGAATCATTTGCATTTTGGAGGAGGAAAGGACTTAGAAAAAGCACAGAAAGCAAAACTGACAGAAGAAAGAGATCAACCTGTTTGGTCGAATTTAAGAACTTCTGTTTCCTATAAAACACAGCCAGAACAAGAAATACACAAGTCCCAGAATATGAGAAAATATTTGCAAGTCACATACTTATACTACAGTATAAATATTTATATTTCCACTATATTTATACTACAGCAACATGGAGAACTTTAAAAACACAACAGGAAAACCAACATCTCAAAAGAAATAATCAAACAATCTAAATGGAAATTATGCTTAGGATCTGAGGTGGAAAATAAACCCATAAAAGTAGGTTCAATGTTGTGATCAAGGAAAACCTAAAACCATTGACTTACACATTCAACAAATATCTGGTGGGATATTACACTTTACATGTCAATAATATGTGATATACACAAGGTAAGAGACACCCCTTGTGCTGACACTGAGAGTACTGATTCAGTATTTTTGTTTCATTAGAGTGATTAAAAAGGTGATAAGCAAAATGCACATAATGAGGGACATAGACCAGTGGATGAATTCAACAGATAAATAAACAAATGTCAAATATTGATAGAAGACAATATATGCCAAGTGTGGCTAGTTTAATGTCCCAGTCCCATCCCTAGAAGTCTTACCTGGTCATAAGAAATGTTCAGGCTTCTTATTCCCTATTATTAGGAGTCTTTGCTAAAGCCATGTGCATAGATTCCATGGAGTTTTCCCTCCACTATTCTTAGAAAGACAATCATTTTAAAAATTGTATTTATTCATTCATTTTACATCCCAATATCAGCCTCCTCTCTCCTCCAAGTACCCCCTCACGCACATCCTCCTTCTGAAGAATAAAAATTTTTACTGAACTCTTCTTCACCCCAGAGCCCGACCCCTCCCATCTAGAGATTGTTCCCGGAACACTCCTGAACTCTTCACCCCAGAATGCATTCCTGAACTCCTCACCCTAGAGTTCGAACCCTCCCAACTAAAAACTGTTCCAAGAACATTTTTGAGATAAGGGCCTCCTGGAACAACCTCAAAATGAACCGGGTACATTGCCAAATGATAGGACATGACCCCTTAGTTACGTAGATTCCCTTGGCAGAACCCCTTGTCCCTTGGCAGAACCCCCTAGTGATGTAAACTTGTACTTTCCCTGCCCAGCTCTTCCCCCCTTGAGTTTTACTATATAAGCCTGTGAAAATTTTTGGCTGGTCATCGATTCTCCTCTACACCACTAGGTGCATGAGTTTCGACCCCAGAGCTCTGGTCTATGTTCTATGTGCTATCTTGCTGTTGTTCTATTAAATCTTGCCTTCTACATTTTGAGTACG
Organism: Mus musculus; assembly: GCF_000001635.26. NCBI lineage: Eukaryota > Metazoa > Chordata > Mammalia > Rodentia > Muridae > Mus > Mus musculus. The sequence goes on from NC_000070.6 coordinate 38,855,955, forward strand.
GTCTCAGTGTCTTCTTGGGTCCGCGGCTGTCCCGGGGCTTGAGTGCTTGAGTGAGGGTCTCCCTTCGGGAGTCTTTCATTTTGGTGCATTGGCCGGGAATCAGTGCGACCACCCAGAGGTCCTAGACCCACTTAGAGGTAAGATTCTTTGTTCTGTTTTGGTCTGATATCTGTGTTCTGTTTCTAAGTTTGATGCGATCGCAGTTTCGGTTTTGCGGACGCTCAGTGAGACCGCGCTCCGAGAGGGAACGCGGGGTGGATAAGGATAGACGTGTCCAGGTGTCCACCGTCCGTTCACCCTGGGAGACGTCCCAGGAGGAACAGGGGAGGACCAGGGACGCCTGGTGGACCCCTTTGGAGGCCAAGAGACCATTTGGGGTTGCGAGATCGTGGGTTTGAGTCCCACCTCGTGCCCAGTTGCGAGATCGTGGGTTCGAGTCCCACCTCGCATTTTGTTGCGAGATCGTGGGTTTGAGTCCCACCTCGCGCCTTGTTGCGTGACCGTGGGTTCGAGTCCCACCTCGCGTTTGGTCACGGGATCGTGGGTTCGAGTCCCACCTCGTGCAGAGGGTCTCAATCGGCCGGCCTTAGAGAGGCCATCTGATTCTTTGAGTTGCTTGTGGTCGACGCAGAGTCGCCGCTGTTTCTGGTTTCTTTTTTGTCTTAGTCTCGTGTCCGCTCTTGTTGTGACTACTGTTTTTCTAGAAATGGGACAATCTGTGTCCACTCCCCTTTCTCTGACTCTGGAGCATTGGAAGGAGGTGCGGGTCAGAGCCCACAACCAGTCGGTGGAGGTCAGAAAGGGTCCGTGGCAGACCTTTTGCGCCTCCGAGTGGCCAACGTTTGGAGTGGGCTGGCCACCTGAGGGTGCTTTTGACTTGTCACTAATCGCCGCCGTCAGGTGAATTGTTTTTCAGGAGGAAGGGGGTCACCCTGATCAGATCCCCTACATTGTGACCTGGCAGAATCTCGTCCAATTCCCACCTCCATGGGTCAAGCCTTGGACCCCAAACTCTTCGAAGCTGATGGTCGCGGTTGCCCAGTCTGATGCAGCTGGAAAGTCCGGCCCATCAGCACCCCCCAAGATCTATCCAGAGATTGACGACCTCCTCTGGATGGACTCCCAACCTCCCCCTTACCCCTTGCCCCAACAGCCACCTGCAGCTGCCCCACCACAGGGACCAGTAGCGAGAGGGGCTCAGGGACCGGCGGGGGGGACTCGGAGTCGCCGAGGCCGAAGCCCCGGGGAGGAAGGGGGGCCAGACTCAACAGTTGCCTTGCCACTCAGAGCACATGTAGGAGGGCCAGCACCAGGACCTAATGATCTCATTCCTTTACAGTACTGGCCTTTTTCCTCTTCTGATTTATACAATTGGAAAACTAACCACCCTCCCTTCTCAGAGAACCCCTCTGGACTTACTGGGCTCCTTGAGTCACTTATGTTCTCCCATCAACCCACTTGGGATGATTGTCAGCAGCTTTTGCAGGTTCTTTTTACCACAGAAGAAAGAGAAAGAATCCTGATGGAGGCGAGAAAAAATGTTCTGGGAGAGGACGGCACACCCACTGCCCTCCCTAACCTCGTGGACGAGGCTTTTCCCTTGAACCGCCCCAACTGGGACTACAACACCGCGGAAGGTAGGGGACGCCTCCTTGTCTATCTCCGGACTCTAGTGGCAGGTCTCAGAGGAGCCGCTAGACGGCCCACCAATTTGGCTAAGGTAAGAGAGGTCTTGCAGGGGCAGACTGAACCACCCTCAGTCTTCCTTGAGCGTCTAATGGAGGCATATAGGAGATACACCCCTTTTGACCCCTTGTCAGAGGGGCAGAGAGCCGCTGTAGCCATGGCCTTCATTGGTCAGTCCGCTCCCGACATTAAGAAAAAGCTGCAAAGGCTGGAGGGGCTCCAAGATCATACGCTCCAAGATTTAGTAAAAGAAGCAGAGAAAGTCTATCATAAGAGGGAAACAGAAGAAGAAAGGCAGGAGAGAGAGAAGAAAGAAATAGAGGAGAGGGAAAATAGACGGGATCGCTGTCAGGAGAGAAATCTGAGTAAAATTTTGGCCGCAGTTGTGAATGATAGACAGTCAGGAAAAGGTAAAATAGGGCTCCTGGGCAACAGGGAAGTGAAACCGCCAGGTGGCAGAAAGATACCACTGGAAAAAGACCAATGCGCCTATTGCAAAGAGAAAGGACACTGGGCTAGAGATTGCCCTAAAAAGCGGGAGAGATCCAAGGTCCTGACCCTAGAAGATGATTAGGGAAGTCGGGGCTCAGACCCCCTCCCTGAGCCTAGGGTAACTTTGTCCGTGGAGGGGACCCCTGTCAACTTCCTGATAGACACCGGAGCAGAGCATTCAGTACTCACTAACCCCCTAGGCAAGCTGGGCTCCAAAAAGACCATGGTAATTGGAGCCACTGGTAGTAAATTTTACCCCTGGACGACCAAACGAGCTCTTCAGATAGACAAGAATATAGTGACCCACTCCTTTCTGGTGATACCTGAGTGCCCTGCTCCCCTCTTGGGGCGCGATCTGCTAACCAAACTAAAGGCTCAAGTCCAATTTACTTCAGAAGGCCCACAAGTAAGCTGGGGAAAGGCCCCTGTTGCCTGCCTTGTCCTCAACACAGAGGAAGAGTACCGGTTGCATGAAGAACAACCCAAAAATGCAGTCTCTTCAGGTTGGCTAACTGCGTTCCCCAATGTCTGGGCAGAACAAGCAGGAATGGGGTTGGCTAAACAAGTGCCTCCGGTTGTGGTAGAACTTAAAGCTGATGCCACCCCCATTTCGGTAAAACAATACCCCATGAGCCAGGAAGCTAGAGAAGGCATCCTGCCTCATATCCAGAGGTTGCTAGGCCAAGGAGTTTTAGTGGCCTGTCAGTCCCCCTGGAATACACCACTTCTGCCGGTTCGAAAACCAGGGACCAATGACTATCGCCCGGTACAAGACCTCTGGGAGGTTAACAAAAGGGTCCTGGACATTCACCCCACAGTCCCGAACCCGTACAATTTATTAAGCTCTCTCCCACCTGAGAGAACATGGTATACAGTCCTGGACTTAAAAGATGCCTTCTTTTGCCTGCGTTTGCACCCTAAGAGTCAGCTCCTGTTTGCTTTTGAATGGAGGGACCCAAAGGGCGGACAGACTGGTCAACTAACTTGGACTAGGCTACCACAGGGGTTCAAAAATTCCCCCACCCTGTTTGACGAGGCCCTCCATCGGGATCTCGCACCTTTTCGCGCTCGAAACCCTCAGCTTACCCTACTACAGTATGTGGATGATCTCTTGGTCGCGGCGGCCTCGAAGGAGCTGTGTCACCAGGGAACTGAGAGGCTCCTCGCAGAACTGAGTGACTTGGGGTATCGAGTTTCGGCTAAAAAGGCACAAATCTGTCAAACTGAGGTAACCTACCTGGGGTATACCCTCCGAGGGGGCAAAAGATGGCTCACAGAGGCCCGGAAGAAGACTGTTATGATGATCCCATCGCCAACTACCCCACGGCAGGTACGTGAGTTTCTGGGGACTGCTGGCTTTTGTAGACTCTGGATTCCAGGCTTTGCAACCCTAGCAGCACCTCTATATCCTTTGACTAAGGAAGGGGTTCCTTTCGAGTGGAAAGAAGAACACCAAAGAGCTTTTGAGGCTATCAAGTCTTCTCTAATGACTGCCCCCGCGCTAGCATTACCAGACTTGACTAAGCCTTTCGTCCTATATGTGGACGAGAGAGCGGGTGTAGCCAGGGGAGTGTTGACACAAGCACTGGGACCCTGGAAGAGACCTGTAGCCTATTTGTCAAAAAAATTAGATCCTGTTGCTAGTGGATGACCCACATGTCTGAAAGCTATTGCAGCAGTAGCCCTGTTGATCAAAGATGCTGACAGATTGACAATGGGACAACAGGTGACTGTTGTGGCCCCTCATGCCTTAGAAAGTATCGTGCGGCAGCCACCTGACAGATGGATGACAAATGCCCGAATGACACACTATCAGAGCCTGCTGCTAAATGAGCATGTAACCTTTGCGCCCCCTGCCATCCTCAACCCAGCTATCCTTCTCCCTCTAACAAATGATTCCGTCCCAGTACATCAATGTATGGACATCCTCGCTGAAGAAACTGGGACCAGAAGTGACCTGACTGACCAACCCTGGCCTGGAGCTCCCAGTTGGTACACGGACGGCAGCAGTTTCCTGATAGAGGGGAAGCGAAAGGCTGGAGCTGTGGTGGTAGACGGGAAAAAGGTAATTTGGGCAAGCGCTTTGCCTGAAGGAACGTCGGCACAAAAGGCTGAACTTATAGCGCTTATACAAGCCCTCCGAGAGGCTAAAGGTAAGATCGTTAACATCTACACTGACAGCCACTTTGCTTTTGCTACCACACACATCCATGGGGCCATCTACAGGCAGTGAGGGCTATTGACCTCGGCTGGTAAAGATATTAAAAACAAAGAAGAAATTCTGGCCCTGTTGGAAGCCATACATGCACCTAAGAAGGTAGCCAACATCCACTGCCCCAGCCACCAAAGAGGAGAAGACTTGGTGGCCAGGGGCAACCGAATGGCAGACTCAGTAGCAAAACAAGTTGCTCAAGGGGCCATGATCTTAACTGAAAAAGGTGATCCGCCCAAAAGCACTGAGGACGAGAGGTATAACATAAAAGAGCTATGGTGGACCAGAGATCCCTTCCCATATTTTTTTGAAGGGAAAATAGAATTAACTCCCGAAGAAGGAATAAAATTTGTGAAAGGACTACACCAATTCACCCACCTGGGAGTTGAAAAAATGATGAGACTAATTAAAAATTCCCGATACCAAGTCCCCAACCTGAAGTCAGTGGCTCAAAAGATTATAGACTCCTGCAAACCATGTGCATTCACTAATGCAACTAAAGCCTACAGAGAACCTGGAAAGAGACAACGGGGAGACCATCCTGGAGTGTATTGGGAGGTAGACTTTACTGAAGTTAAACCTGGAATGTATGGTAACAAGAATCTGTTAGTATTTGTAGACACCTTTTCAGGATGGGTTGAGGCATTTCCCACTAAAACAGAGACTGCCCAGATTGTGGCCAAGAAGATCCTTGAAGAAATCCTGCCAAGATTTGGAATCCCTAAGGTAATCGGGTCCGACAATGGACCAGCCTTTGTTGCCCAGGTAAGTCAGGGCTTGGCCACTCAGTTGGGCATCGATTGGAAATTACACTGTGCTTACCACCCTCAAAGCTCAGGACAGGTAGAGAGGATGAATAGGACCTTAAAAGAGACCTTGACTAAATTAGCCATTGAGACCGGCGGAAAAGACTGGGTGGCTCTCCTTCCTCTTGCGCTCTTCCAAGCCCGAAACACCCCTGGTCGATTCGGGCTCACTCCTTTTGAAGTTCTGTATGGAGGACCTCCCCCCTTAATGGAAGCTGGTGGAACATTAGTTTCCGACTCTGACCCTGTCTTACCCTCCTCTTTGCTTATTCATTTAAAGGCCCTAGAAGTGATTAGGACCCAGATTTGGGACCAACTGAAAGCAGCCTATACCCCAGGGACCACCGCAGTACCCCACGGGTTCCGAGTTGGAGACAAAGTCTTGGTCAGGCGGCATCGAACCTGCAGCCTTGAGCCACGGTGGAAGGGACCCTATTTGGTGTTACTGACAACCCCTACTGCGGTAAAAGTTGACGGAATCGCCTCCTGGATCCACGCCTCCCACGTCAAGAGGACCGCCAGCCAAGATGAAGAAAACCACGATGACAATTGGACAGTGGCAGCCACTGACAATCCTCTTAAGCTTCGTCTGCGTCGCAGGCGCCACTCTAGACCTAGGGAACCTTAACCCTCATGCTCCAATTCAACAGTCCTGGGAGGTGCTTAATGAAAAGGGAAACATTGTATGGGCAACCACTGCAGTCCATCCCCTCTGGACTTGGTGGCCTGATCTCACGCCTGACGTCTGTAAGTTAGTGGCAGGATCCCCCAATTGGGACCTCTCAGATCATACTGATCTTAGCAACCCACCCCCTGAGGAGCGGTGTGTCCCAAATGGGATAGGGAGCACATATGGGTGTTCGAGGCAGTTCTACCGAGCTAATCTTAGAGCTGCACATTTTTATGTTTGCCCTGGTCAGGGTCAGAGCAAGAGGCTTCAACAAGAATGCGGGGGGGGGCATCAGATTACTTTTGTGGTAAATGGACATGTGAAACGACAGGGGATGCTTACTGGAAGCCCTCCTCTAAATGGGACCTAATCACGGTAAAACGAGGTAGTGGCTATGATAAGTCAAACGAAGGAGAAAGAAACCCCTATAAATATCAAGAGAGTGGGTGCGCTTTTAAAAACAGAGCACCCTCAGGACCATGCAAAGATAAATACTGCAACCCCCTACGTATAAGGTTCACCGAGAACGGAAAACAACACCGTCTAAGTTGGCTTAAAGGAAATAGGTGGGGTTGGCGAGTATACATTCCACTAAGAGATCCTGGGTTCATTTTCACGATCAGACTGACAGTGAGAGACCCGGCAGTGACACTCGTAGGGCCCAACAAGGTCCTTATAGAACAGGGCCCCCCAGTCGTACTGGCTCCCCCAAAGGTCCCGACTGTACCAGCTCCACCAACTCTACAGCCCAACACAGTGGTACCCTCCCTAGGAACTAATACTCTCCTCATAAAGCCTACCTTGGCTTCCCCACCGCCCCTAGGAACAGAGGACCGTCTGGTCAGTCTAGTCCAAGGAGCTTTTTTAGTTCTGAATAGAACTAACCCTAATATGACTCAATCATGCTGGTTATGCTATGCCTCTAGTCCCCCTTATTATGAAGGAATAACTCAGATCAGGACTTATAATACTGCTTCAGATCATTCTCAATGCCTTTGGGGAGAAAACAGAAAGTTGACTCTAGCAGCAGTTTCAGGAAGAGGGCTTTGTCTGGGCCGGGTACCTCAGGATAAAGGGCACCTCTGTAATCAGACCCAGAACATCCAGTCTAGCAAAAGTGGTCAGTATTTGGTACCTCCCCTAGACACAGTGTGGGCTTGCAATACCGGTCTCACTCCTTGTGTGTCTATGTCTGTTTTTAATAGTTCCAAAGATTTCTGCATTTTGGTTCAGCTTATTCCCAGACTCTTGTATCATGATGATAGCTCTTTTTTAGATAAATTTGAACATCGGGTCCGCTGGAAAAGAGAACCCGTTACCTTAACTTTGGCAGTTCTATTAGGATTGGGAGTAGCAGCTGGAGTAGGTACAGGAACCGCTGCCTTAATTAAGACCCCCCAATACTATGAAGAACTACGTGCAGCTATGGATATTGATCTTAAAACTATAGAACAGTCTATAACCAAATTAGAAGAATATTTAACTTCCCTGTCCGAAGTGGTGCTGCAAAATAGAAGGGGATTAGACTTATTATTCCTTAAAGAAGGAGGACTCTGTGCTGCCTTAAAAGAAGAATGTTGTTTTTATGTTGACCATTCAGGAGTAATCAAAGATTCTATGGCTAAACTTAGAGAACGCCTAGATATACGTAAAAGAGAAAGAGAAAGCCAACAAGGATGGTTTGAAAGCTGGTTTAATAAGTCCCCTTGGCTCACCACTCTCCTCTCCACTATAGCAGGACCTTTAATTACACTTATGCTTTTGCTTACTTTTGGCCCATGCATCCTTAATAAGTTAGTAGCTTTTATTAGAGAAAGGATAAACGCAGTCCAAGTTATGGTACTAAGGCAACAATATCGGGTCCTTCAGGAGGTTGAAAACTCGCTCTAAGATTAGAGCTATCTCCTAGAAGAAGTGGGGAATGAAGAATAAAAATTTTTACTGAACTCTTCTTCACCCCAGAGCCCGACCCCTCCCATCTAGAGATTGTTCCCGGAACACTCCTGAACTCTTCATCCCAGAATGCATTCCTGAACTCCTCATCCTAGAGTTTGAACCCTCCCAACTAAAAACTGTTCCAAGAACATTTTTGAGATAAGGGCCTCCTGGAACAACCTCAAAATGAACCGGGTACATTGCCAAATGATAGGACATGACCCCTTAGTTACGTAGATTCCCTTGGCAGAACCCCTTGTCCCTTGGCAGAACCCCCTAGTGATGTAAACTTGTACTTTCCCTGCCCAGCTCTTCCCCCCTTGAGTTTTACTATATAAGCCTGTGAAAATTTTTGGCTGGTCGTCGATTCTCCTCTACACCACTAGGTGCATGAGTTTCGACCCCAGAGCTCTGGTCTATGTTCTATGTGCTATCTTGCTGTTGTTCTATTAAATCTTGCCTTCTACATTTTGAGTACGGTCTCAGTGTCTTCTTGGGTCCGCGGCTGTCCCGGGGCTTGAGTGCTTGAGTGAGGGTCTCCCTTCGGGAGTCTTTCACTTCCATTCCCCCTCCTCATTTGAGAAGGGGAAGTACTCTCTGGGTGTTGCCTGCCCTGGCATATCAAGTCACTGCATGAAAGACTAGGCACATTCTCTCCTACAGACACCAGATAAAGCAGCCCAGTTAGGGGAATGGAATCTACAAGCAGGCAACAGATTCAGGTACAGTCCCTGCCCCAGTTGTTGGGAAATCCACTTAAAGACCAAGTTGCACATCTGTTACCTATGTGCATGAGGCCTAGGACCAGCCCATGATCATTGTTTGGTTGGTGGTTTGGTCTCTGGGAGCCCCCAAGGGTCCAGGTTAGTTGACTCTCTTGGTCTTCCTGTGGAGTCCTTTCCATCTTCTGTTTCCTCAACCCTTCCTCCAGCTCTTTCAAAAGATTCCCCTTCTAATGTTTGGCTCTGGGTCTCTGAGGCGATTTCTTTTGGCTGATGGATGGAACCTCTCTGAGGACAGTTTTACTAGAGGGATAAGGACAGTAACTCACCCACAAACCTTCCACCCAAATGTGTACTGCTTACAAGACATGCACAAAGAGAAGAGACAGAAGGAATGGTCAATTAATAACGGGCACAAATTGAGATCTATCCCATGGACAAGCACATGAGAATTCTAATGATATTCCCATATTCTTGCAGACAGGAGCCTAGAAAGACGATCTTTAAGGAAACATTCAATTTTCTGGGATCTTAACAGTTGATATTGTTCTTTTGTTATAAATAAACTAAGCAGAAAATAATTTATACAATTTTAAGAATAAGTTTAATCGTAAATTTTACTTTTCTTAAATCTATAACCTTTCTCAAATTTTTCTCTATGGTAAGCCTTTGTATGATACAAATAGTTACTTGTCCATATTCATCCATTCCTATCAATATTTAAGTCTATGATCATTTATTATTTGTATATTAATTTTGGGGGAATAAATTCTAATTTATTAAATTGATTATTTTCACTCTGCCTTTTTTGTGAACATTAAAGTTTTATTATATATGGCAATTTCTATAAATTTATTTGTAGAAGGATTGACTCCAGCAATATGGCTACTCTGACTATAATACATACATGCCCTTAGCACACATCTTTAATTCCTCTATCTGGAATACAGACATGCCCTTCGCAAACACCTTTAGACACAATGAGGTAAATTTAGTTTGTAGAAAGAAACACTTATGTTTGAAAATGTCAAATTGAGAGAGAGAGAGAGACAAAGTGATGAATCAGAGAAAGATTTGACAGGTTATATCCAATTCTCAGAACAGAGAGGAAATATAGGCTACTTAAGAGAGAGAAGGGCAGAGACAAAAAGGATAGTGTGCAGTTTTACCAGGGCAGTTGTACAGAGACAGTTTGAAGAGTGAGAACAAGCTAGACACAGGTGAAGACAAAACAAGCCAGAGGATGAGAAAGTGTCAGAAGATTAGGTAATATTGCCAAAGTTAGTATGAAGCCAATCAGAGCAAATCAATCAAAACTAAAAGAGGTAGTTTGAACCAGTCAATATAGAACAGAGTTTTGAGCAGAACAGGTGTGTTGACTACCCAACCAAAGTTCAAAATGAACTAGAAGTAATGAACTTATTTAGCAGTGAGTCTCAGAAGTTGAAAATATTCTAGGTCTACATAAAATTGTACAGAGGCAAGAACCTTCTAGGGACAGGGCTAGGTTATCAGACAAAGGCACTAAGACTTGAAGACAATTACTACAAAAGAATAAAAGTTACTTTAATAACTATTGCTTAAAATTATATATAATATGTATTTATAGAATATATATATAATTACATGCATATTTATATATTTTTCCTAGCAAAGTTTAGTCCTTCCTTTTAGATAAAATTTTCATCCTAATATTGTTTTGTAATTTTTATGAATTATTTGTGTCAAAACTTCCTGCTTAAAATGCCTTAAATTCTCTTTTAAGATGGTTCCCATAACACCATATAAGAAAAATTAGTTCTATAGCCTCTAATAAAAGAGAAGCTATAAATACTAGAGCATGAAATTTCCCTAGTATGATCATCTAATATTCAAAGATGAAAGCTATTCTGTTTCATGGTCTTATAATTTTCATTTTAATGATGTTCTAGTTTGTTTTTTGTTGATGTGATCTTAAAAAGCCTTGATCAAAAACAACTTGAGGAGGATAAATTTATTTGACTTACACTTGAAGGTCACAATACATGATTAAAGAAAGTCAGGGCAAGAGGAGAAACGACAGGGGTAAGCTAGTTTTCTTATATAGCCCACATACATACCGAGGGATGGTACAACCTACATTGGGATATACTTTTTCACATCAATTAACAATTAAGAGTATTCCCTACAGTGTGGGAACAAGAGGGGACTGGGGAAAGGGAGGATAGCCCACACCTGGCCAGAGTTCCTAGTATGCTCTGGGCAGGCAGCCACAGGAGGGCTTACCACTTTCACCCAAGTGGGCATCTAAGCCTCTGACCCCACTTGACAGGGGTAGACAAGGGGCATCCTTTGAAACCAGGGACCCGGGACAATACACTTTTGCCCTGGGGTTACAGGAGAGAGGGCTTAGGGAGAGAGGTTCCCACACAGTCTACAGTCTGCACAGCAGGCCTTGATGAGCAGAGACTGTCTATGGTTTTAGAGCTTTATTATAGAAAGGCAGGGGGAAAGAGAGAAGGTGGAGAGAGAGAGAGAGAGAGAGAGAGAGAGAGAGAGAGAGAGAGAGAGAGAGAGAGAGAGAGAGAGAGAGAGACCAGCTATGGCCAAGAGAAGACAAAGGAGAAAGGGAAAGAGAGAAGAAAGGCTAGAGAGGAAGAGGAAGAGAGAGGAGAGAGGAGAGGAGAAGACAAAGAGAGTAAGAGAGGATTGAGAAAGTGAGAAGGGGCCAAAGAGCTCCTCTTAAAGTATGCTGCTATCTTTACTGTTGCTAGGTAACTGGGGAGTTTAGCCTGAAGGTCAGAAGCTTGTGACATTGCTTACATGACTACTAGTCATGCTTCTCTTGTGGGAGCTGAGGGTGGCAGTAACTTCGACAGAAGCCAGAGTTCCAGGAGACATGAGAGAACTCCTTCTGTCCCATGTATGTGAATTATCACCACCAGGTCCCAGGGTTCAACATCTCAGCTTGACTGGAGACAAGACGGTCTGTGTGTAGACCAATATTCAACACTACAGAAAAGTTCAAGTCTGACTAAAGAAGTTCAACTGATGTGTCTCCTCTTTCCAGTTACTCAAGGTTCTGCTAATTTGATAATAAATATAAACTAGGACACTATGTCTTTTGTAAATTTGAATTACAAAAACATTGCTCTTATACCTTATCATATCTATTCTTGTTTGTTCCCAAGATCTTTGTGAGTATAGTAATGTAAAACAAAGCACAACTTTTCATTATCTCAATACCACAGATACCATTTGTGATCTACTGATACCAAAGAGCCTGGGAAGACCAATTTCTTAGGATCTGCCATCTATAGCTCACAGAGATTGCTTTCTAGAGTCAGATAGGCTCTACTTCAAATCTGCGAATGTATTCAGTGAACATCTCAAATTAATGGATTTTCAAATACTCTGTAGTCTCCAATTCACCATTGGTCTTTCTTGGTTTCATTTCAAAGACTACTCATTCACTTCCATGACTACTCAATCTTAAATACTCCAAATTTTCAAAACTAGTAGCATGTGAGTAAATCTTAAATCTTGCAAAATTTGACTGCAAAATTCAGATGTAGTATTGTCATACCTATATGTGAACCTCATTAAATAAAATGACAGGCCTTACAAGAAGTGTCCATAAGTGAAAAGGTTTAAAAAGTATTATGGGTGTACCCAATCATGTCACGAAAACTTCATGCTTGATTTTGGTATTTTAATTCTTCCCAATTAACCGTGATTGAGGAGCTCATAGACCCCATGGAGAACTTTCTGCTATATTTTTCTAAATGTAATAGAATCAAAGTATCTTCTAAATATTTGCTTTACATTCATAAATTCATGTATGCATCAGTCCTGGCCAAAGAAAAGTCTTTGTCCTGTATACATTGGTTAGTACAATAATCCATATCGGGTCAAATCACATGGAGTAAATCCTTAATATACTCAAGCAAAAGGGGGTTATCTATTTTATTCTCCTTCTACTGAGTCTAAGGGAACATTCTGAAAGTTGGAGCAGAAATACAGTAAAAGTAAGATGTCTGGGAAGACTGGTGCAAGCAATGTCTTTGGACATGACAGGAACTTTGCACTCATCAACTCAAAACAGGAGTGTCTGCCTACATAAGGCTTTCACAAGATCAAACCAGTCAATATTTTAGTATCATTAAGGGAGGAATCCAGGAGGCCTCATCTCAGCTAAGGCTCTAATTGCTGCTGCAGGAGTTAGTTTTCTTTAGGGGTGTGGTACATGGTAAGTTACCTTGCTTAGAGGAATTACGTAACAGTCATGTGTATGTGAATAATCCCGGTTGGACTTAATGGATTATACAAACATAAGAACTCATGTGGTTTGAAGTAGAGTATGGGAGAAAAACATGGAGGAGTTAGTGATGAAGTTAATATGATACGATACGGATTTGTTCGTGTATGCAATTTGCAAAAAATTAATATCACTATATATGAAAGAGAAAAATATAGTAGCTCACGGCTATAATCCTCAGACTTAGTATGCTTAGGCAGGAAGATTGCTATTATTTTAAGCTCAACTTAGGCCACATCATTTGTAGACTGTCCTCACTGATAGCACATAACCTTGTCTAGAAAAAAATACATACTCATACACATACACAACATAAACACACACATACACACACACAAATATGTATATACAACATACACACATACATATACACATATGAATACCTCATAAGCATAGGCTCAGTTCTGTAACAAGCATATAAAAGACTGAGACAGAATTATAAATCCAAGATCTACTTGGACTACACAGTGATTTCAAGGCTAATTCTGACAACTGAGAGAGATTCTGGATTAAAATAAAAAGCAACCAGAGACCTGGAGATATACTTCTCTAGTTATAGACATAATGGTGCGTACTAGGTACAAAGTCCTTTAATCTCCAGTTCTGCAAGAAGACTTTCATTAGTATTTGCTTTTTAATTCAGAGACTAAGAAAACAGATGGCCGCTTCTGTTAAAGCTATGCTTATTATGTGCTCCTTTTCAATGTTTTTTCCAGTCAGGGATATTTCTGGAGCTATCATTTATTTCAGGCCATTAGAAAAATTATTAATTTTCATTTCTATACCAGCCATCTGGTCCTAGTTTAGCTTTCATTAAAAATAATTTATCTATGGGGCCATGAAGCCCAGGAGGTGAGTGCACTGTAGCAGCAATGGAATGTGTCTACAGCTTCGGTTATAATTATATATTTTGTCAAAAGTCTCCCTGTTGTGTAAGGTCTTTCTTTCTTTAAAATAATGTTCTCTCATTCATCAGATATATGTGAATGTGTCATAAGTTCTAATTTACAATTATGTTATCTTTCTAGTTCACAAGACTTGTTGCCATTTAAAAGAAAATACAATATGTGAGCAACCATTTGCTGGATTTTGACTCTTCATAAGTGTGTTTCTCCCATATTTTCACATTGATTGGGCTTGTGTGGAACCTTCTGTTCAGTGTGCACATGTGGACATGGTTTTTTAAACTGAAATTTTGAAAGTTAAGTTGAAAGTATTTTCTTCATAAAAGACAGCTCCATTGTGTTAACTAGCTAGAAAAAATTCAAACAAAACCACTTATATACAAACATAATTTAATGTTATAATTTTGTCTTATGATGTTGGGAGCCGCGCCCACATTCGCCGTTACAAGATGGCGCTGACAGCTGTGTTCTAAGTGGTAAACAAATAATCTGCGCATGTGCCAAGGGTATCTTATGACTACTTGTGCTCTGCCTTCCCCGTGACGTCAACTCGGCCGATGGGCTGCAGCCAATCAAGGAGTGACACGTCCGAGGCGAAGGAGAATTCTCCTTAAGAGGGACGGGGTTTCGTTTTCTCGCTCTCTTGCTTCTTACACTCTTGCTCCTGAAGATGTAAGCAATAAAGTTTTGCCGCAGAAGATTCTGGTTTGTTGCGTCTTTCCTGGCCGGTCGTGAGAACGCGTCTAATAACAATTGGTGCCGAATTCCGGGACGAGAAAAAACTCGGGACTGGCGCAAGGAAGATCCCTCATTCCAGAACCAGAACTGCGGGTCGCGGTAATAAAGGTTCCCGTAAAGCAGACTGTTAAGAAGGATTCAACTGTATGAATTCAGAACTTTTCAGCTGGGGAACGAGAGTACCAGTGAGTACAGCTTTACGAGGTAAGTCTGATCTTGAACTTTCTAAGGAAATTCAAGACAGTCTATCAGAAGTAAAGTGGAATATGTTTGGCCTTGAATTTTTTCTAGTGTTAGAAGCCCTTTTGTTCCTTTTCACATGTTATCAAGTGGTTAAGGCAGGGCGGATTCTAGATGAAATTCAGGACAAGCTATCAGAAGTAAAGTGGGGAGAGAGAGTAGGAACAAAGAGGAAATATGGTACACAAAATAAGTATACAGGCCTTTCCAAGGGTCTTGAACCCGAGGAAAAGTTAAGGTTAGGTAGGAATACCTGGAGAGAGATTAGAAGAAAAAGAGGAAAAAGGGAAAAGAAGAAAGATCAATTAGCTGAGGTCTCTAGGAAAAGGAGCCTGTGCTCATCGCTGGATGGGCTCGGGGAGCCAGCTCTTAGTAGCTCTGAAGCAGATGAAGAATTCTCCTCTGAGGAAACAGACTGGGAGGAAGAAGCAGCTCATTATGAGAAAAAAGGGTACCAGCCAGGTAAAGTGCTAGCTAATCAGTTAAGGAAGCAAAAAGCGGCTGGCGAAGGCCAGTTTGCTGATTGGCCTCAGGGCAGTCGGCTTCAAGGTCCGCCCTATGCGGAGTCCCCGCCCTGCGTAGTGCGTCAGCAATGCGCAGAGAGGCAATGCGCAGAGAGATGTGCAGAGAGGCAGTGCGCAGAGAGGCAGTGCGCAGACTCATTCATTCCCAGAGAGGAACAAAGGAAAATACAACAGGCATTTCCGGTCTTTGAAGGAGCCGAGGGTGGGCGTGTCCACGCTCCGGTAGAATACTTACAAATTAAAGAAATTGCCGAGTCGGTTCGTAAATACGGAACCAATGCTAATTTTACCTTGGTGCAGTTAGACAGGCTCGCCGGCATGGCACTAACTCCTGCTGACTGGCAAACGGTTGTAAAAGCCGCTCTCCCTAGTATGGGCAAATATATGGAATGGAGAGCTCTTTGGCATGAAGCTGCACAAGCGCAGGCCCGAGCAAACGCAGCTGCTTTGACTCCAGAGCAGAGAGATTGGACTTTTGACTTGTTAACGGGTCAGGGAGCTTATTCTGCTGATCAGACAAACTACCATTGGGGAGCTTATGCCCAGATTTCTTCCACGGCTATTAGGGCCTGGAAGGCGCTCTCTCGAGCAGGTGAAACCACTGGTCAGTTAACAAAGATAATCCAGGGACCTCAGGAATCCTTCTCAGATTTTGTGGCCAGAATGACAGAGGCAGCAGAGCGTATTTTTGGAGAGTCAGAGCAAGCTGCGCCTCTGATAGAACAGCTAATCTATGAGCAAGCCACAAAGGAGTGCCGAGCGGCCATAGCCCCAAGAAAGAACAAAGGCTTACATGACTGGCTCAGGGTCTGTCGAGAGCTTGGGGGACCTCTCACCAATGCAGGCTTAGCGGCCGCCATCCTCCAATCTCAGAACCGCTCCATGAGCAGAAATGATCAGAGGACATGTTTTAATTGCGGAAAGCCTGGGCATTTTAAGAAAGATTGCAGAGCTCCAGATAAACAGGGAGGGACTCTCACTCTTTGCTCTAAGTGTGGCAAGGGTTATCATAGAGCTGACCAGTGTCGCTCTGTGAGGGATATAAAGGGCAGAGTCCTTCCCCCACCTGATAGTCAATCAACTGATGTGCCAAAAAACGGGTCATCGGGCCCTCGGTCCCAGGGCCCTCAAAGATATGGGAACCGGTTTGTCAGGACCCAGGAAGCAGTCAGAGAGGCGACCCAGGAAGACCCACAAGGGTGGACCTGCGTGCCGCCTCCGACTTCCTATTAATGCCTCAAATGAGTATTCAGCCGGTGCCAGTGGAGCCTATACCATCCTTGCCCCCGGGAACCATGGGCCTTATTCTCGGCCGGGGTTCACTCACCTTGCAGGGCTTAGTAGTCCACCCTGGAGTTATGGATTGTCAACATTCCCCTGAAATACAGGTCCTGTGCTCAAGCCCTAAGGGCGTTTTTTCTATTAGTAAAGGAGATAGGATAGCTCAGCTGCTGCTCCTCCCTGATAATACCAGGGAAAAATCTGCAGGACCTGAGATAAAGAAAATGGGCTCCTCAGGAAATGATTCTGCCTATTTGGTTGTATCTTTAAATGATAGACCTAAGCTCCGCCTTAAGATTAATGGAAAAGAGTTTGAAGGCATCCTTGATACCGGAGCAGATAAAAGTATAATCTCTACACATTGGTGGCCCAAAGCGTGGCCCACCACAGAGTCATCTCATTCATTACAGGGCCTAGGATATCAATCATGTCCCACTATAAGCTCCATTGCCTTGACGTGGGAATCCTCTGAAGGGCAGCAAGGGAAATTCATACCTTATGTGCTCCCACTCCCGGTTAACCTCTGGGGAAGGGATATTATGCAGCATTTGGGCCTTATTTTGTCCAATGAAAACGCCCCATCGGGAGGGTATTCAGCTAAAGCAAAAAATATCATGGCAAAGATGGGTTATAAAGAAGGAAAAGGGTTAGGACATCAAGAACAGGGAAGGATAGAGCCCATCTCACCTAATGGAAACCAAGACAGACAGGGTCTGGGTTTTCCATAACGGCCATTGGGGCAGCACGACCCATACCATGGAAAACAGGGGACCCAGTGTGGGTTCCTCAATGGCACCTATCCTCTGAAAAACTAGAAGCTGTGATTCAACTGGTAGAGGAACAATTAAAATTAGGCCATATTGAACCCTCTACCTCACCTTGGAATACTCCAATTTTTGTAATTAAGAAAAAGTCAGGAAAGTGGAGACTGCTCCATGACCTCAGAGCCATTAATGAGCAAATGAACTTATTTGGCCCAGTACAGAGGGGTCTCCCTGTACTTTCCGCCTTACCACGTGGCTGGAATTTAATTATTATAGATATTAAAGATTGTTTCTTTTCTATACCTTTGTGTCCAAGGGATAGGCCCAGATTTGCCTTTACCATCCCCTCTATTAATCACATGGAACCTGATAAGAGGTATCAATGGAAGGTCTTACCACAGGGAATGTCCAATAGTCCTACTATGTGTCAACTTTATGTACAAGAAGCTCTTTTGCCAGTGAGGGAACAATTCCCCTCTTTAATTTTGCTCCTTTACATGGATGACATCCTCCTGTGCCATAAAGACCTTACCATGCTACAAAAGGCATATCCTTTTCTACTTAAAACTTTAAGTCAGTGGGGTTTACAGATAGCCACAGAAAAGGTCCAAATTTCTGATACAGGACAATTCTTGGGCTCTGTGGTGTCCCCAGATAAGATTGTGCCCCAAAAGGTAGAGATAAGAAGAGATCACCTCCATACCTTAAATGATTTTCAAAAGCTGTTGGGAGATATTAATTGGCTTAGACCTTTTTTAAAGATTCCTTCCGCTGAGTTAAGGCCTTTGTTTAGTATTTTAGAAGGAGATCCTCATATCTCCTCCCCTAGGACTCTTACTCTAGCTGCTAACCAGGCCTTACAAAAAGTGGAAAAGGCCTTACAGAATGCACAATTACAACGTATTGAGGATTCGCAGCCTTTCAGTTTGTGTGTCTTTAAGACAGCACAATTGCCAACTGCAGTTTTGTGGCAGAATGGGCCATTGTTGTGGATCCATCCAAACGTATCCCCAGCTAAAATAATAGATTGGTATCCTGATGCAATTGCACAGCTTGCCCTTAAAGGTCTAAAAGCAGCAATCACCCACTTTGGGCAAAGTCCATATCTTTTAATTGTACCTTATACCGCTGCACAGGTTCAAACCTTGGCAGCCACATCTAATGATTGGGCAGTTTTAGTTACCTCCTTTTCAGGAAAAATAGATAACCATTATCCAAAACATCCAATCTTACAGTTTGCCCAAAATCAATCTGTTGTGTTTCCACAAATAACAGTAAGAAACCCACTTAAAAATGGGATTGTGGTATATACTGATGGATCAAAAACTGGCATAGGTGCCTATGTGGCTAATGGTAAAGTGGTATCCAAACAATATAATGAAAATTCACCTCAAGTGGTAGAATGTTTAGTGGTCTTAGAAGTTTTAAAAACCTTTTTAGAACCCCTTAATATTGTGTCAGATTCCTGTTATGTGGTTAATGCAGTAAATCTTTTAGAAGTGGCTGGAGTGATTAAGCCTTCCAGTAGAGTTGCCAATATTTTTCAGCAGATACAATTAGTTTTGTTATCTAGAAGATTTCCTGTTTATATTACTCATGTTAGAGCCCATTCAGGCCTACCTGGCCCCATGGCTCTGGGAAATGATTTGGCAGATAAGGCCACTAAAGTGGTGGCTGCTGCCCTATCATCCCCGGTAGAGGCTGCAAGAAATTTTCATAACAATTTTCATGTGACGGCTGAAACATTACGCAGTCGTTTCTCCTTGACAAGAAAAGAAGCCCGTGACATTGTTACTCAATGTCAAAGCTGCTGTGAGTTCTTGCCAGTTCCTCATGTGGGAATTAACCCACGCGGTATTCGACCTCTACAGGTCTGGCAAATGGATGTTACACATGTTTCTTCCTTTGGAAAACTTCAATATCTCCATGTGTCCATTGACACATGTTCTGGCATCATGTTTGCTTCTCCGTTAACCGGAGAAAAAGCCTCACATGTGATTCAACATTGCCTTGAGGCATGGAGTGCTTGGGGGAAACCCAAACTCCTTAAGACTGATAATGGACCAGCTTATACGTCTCAAAAATTCCAGCAGTTCTGCCGTCAGATGGACGTGACCCACCTGACTGGACTTCCATACAACCCTCAAGGACAGGGTATTGTTGAGCGTGCGCATCGCACCCTCAAAGCCTATCTTATAAAACAGAAGAGGGGAACTTTTGAGGAGACTGTACCCCGAGCACCAAGAGTGTCTGTGTCTATGGCACTCTTTACACTCAATTTTTTAAATATTGATGCTCATGGCCATACTGCGGCTGAACGTCATTGTTCAGAGCCAGATAGGCCCAATGAGATGGTTAAATGGAAAAATGTCCTTGATAATAAATGGTATGGCCCGGATCCTATTTTGATAAGATCCAGGGGAGCTTTCTGTGTTTTCCCACAGAATGAAGACAACCCATTTTGGATACCAAAAAGACTCACCCGAAAAATCCAGACTGACCAAGGGAATACTAATGTCCCTCGTCTTGGTGATGTCCAGGGCGTCAATAATAAAAAGAGAGCAGCGTTGGGGGATAATGTCGACATTTCCACTCCCAATGACGGTGATGTATAATGCTCAAGTATTCTCCTGCTTTTTTACCACTAACTGGGAACTGGGTTTAGCCTTGATTCAGACAGCCTTGGCTCTGTCTGGACAGGTCCAGACGACTGACACCATTAACACTTTGTCAGCCTCAGTGACTACAGTCATAGATGAACAGGCCTCAGCTAATGTCAAGATACAGAGAGGTCTCATGCTGGTTAATCAACTCATAGATCTTGTCCAGATACAACTAGATGTATTATGACAAATAACTCAGCAGGGTTGTGAACAAAAGTTTCCGGGATTGTGTGTTATTTCCATTCAGTATGTTAAATTTACTAGGGCAGCTAAATTGTCAAAAAGTCTTTTTCAGTATATGTTACAGAATTGGATGGCTGAATTTGAACAGATCCTTCGGGAATTGAGACTTCAGGTCAACTCCACGCGCTTGGACCTGTCCCTGACCAAAGGATTACCCAATTGGATCTCCTCAGCATTTTCCTTCTTTAAAAAATGGGTGGGATTAATATTATTTGGAGATACACTTTGCTGTGGATTAGTGTTGCTTCTTTGATTGGTCTGTAAGCTTAAGGCCCAAACTAGGAGAGACAAGGTGGTTATTGCCCAGGCGCTTGCAGGACTAGAACATGGAGCTTCCCCTGATATATCTATGCTTAGGCAATAGGTCGCTGGCCACTCAGCTCTTATATCCCATGAGGCTAGACTCATTGCACGGGATGGAGTGAGTGTGCTTCAGCAGCCCGAGAGAGTTGCACGGCTAAGCACTGCAATGGAAAGGCTCTGCGGCATATATGAGCCTATTCTAGGGAGACATGTCATCTTTCATGAAGGTTCAGTGTCCTAGTTCCCTTCCCCCAGGCAAAACGACACGGGAGCAGGTCAGGGTTGCTCTGGGTAAAAGCCTGTGAGCCTAAGAGCTAATCCTGTACATGGCTCCTTTACCTACACACTGGGGATTTGACCTCTATCTCCACTCTCATTAATATGGGTGGCCTATTTGCTCTTATTAAAAGGATAGGGGGAGATGTTGGGAGCCGCGCCCACATTCGCCGTTACAAGATGGCGCTGACAGCTGTGTTCTAAGTGGTAAACAAATAATCTGCGCATGTGCCAAGGGTATCTTATGACTACTTGTGCTCTGCCTTCCCCGTGACGTCAACTCGGCCGATGGGCTGCAGCCAATCAAGGAGTGACACGTCCGAGGCGAAGGAGAATTCTCCTTAAGAGGGACGGGGTTTCGTTTTCTCGCTCTCTTGCTTCTTACACTCTTGCTCCTGAAGATGTAAGCAATAAAGTTTTGCCGCAGAAGATTCTGGTTTGTTGCGTCTTTCCTGGCCGGTCGTGAGAACGCGTCTAATAACATTATATATACCTTAAAATATTTTAGACCTACAAAAGTATTTCTGGATTTCTTATTAGAATTATGACAAGCTCTTTATTTGTGTTCAGTTTTTAAAGTATAGTCAAGTGTTACATATTACAAATGTTTATAAATATCTTTATTTAAATTAACATTTTATAGTTTTCAGAACATATTTTCTGTATAACTTTAGATTTAATGTCTATGGTTATTGTTATTCAGATATTTTTCATTTAATATTTAGTTTTCCTACTGATTTTATTAATTTCTTTGTTTGAAAATGTTTTTATAATTTTCTTTATATATAATCATGCCATCTATATGTAATAATAATTTAACTTAAATGCCATCTTTTCTATTTGTCTCTTCTTTCTTTAATAATTTGTATTATCAACAATTTTCAAAACCTTAGTGACTAAGTTGAGATAGCAAGTACTCACATTGTTTGTTTGTTCATTCCTAATTATAGGAGAATCCAGTAAGTGTAACATTATCTGGTTGACTTAGATTTTCTTTTCCTAGTTGCTAAGGCTGGAATTTCAAGCACAAGACTGACTAAAAGATTTGAAAGCAAACTTATTTTTCTTCTTATAGATATTTTTGGAAGAGAGTCCTGTTCTTAACAATTATGTACTGGGTTTTGTTAGGCACAGGATAATGCTTTTTATGGCATCTCAACTGGGAGATGGGATGTGTGGGAACCTTTCCTCTAAGTCTCTCAGCTTGATAATGTTTAATATTTTAGTATATTTTTAAGTTAAATTTATGAGTGTTTAAAAAATTTTTTTAAAAAAATTGTATTGTATGAATGTGTATGTCTCTTTATGTATATGTGCATGTGTATGCTGGTGATTGCAGCGAACAGAACAGGGCTTTGGATTCTCTGGAGCTAGAGTTAGTCAGGCAGTTGTGAGCTTCCAGATGTCTGTCTGTGCTGGGAATTAAGCTTATCTTGTGAAAGAGCAGCAAAGTACATGTAACTGCTGAGCCATCTCTCTATCCACTACCACCTTTTTGTCCTTCATATAAACCTCAATGGTAGTGATACATCCTTCTTAATATTTTAATGAATTAAAATATATTTTAAATTTTACTGAGTATAAGAACATTGATATTCATATATTTGGAGATTGTTTTCATAATCCTTTGTCTGGTCTAGCAATTTTTATGCATTTTCACTATTTATTTATTTATGAGGCAGACACTTTACAGCTACTTCTAATCTATGATTTATCTTTCTCAGCCTCCAAAGTACTGGAATGATAATAATGTAGTACAACCTCCAGAATCTCTGAGTTTGGAGTCAGGATAAATTTGATCTATAAAATTAATTGAAAAATAGTGCCTCTTTTTTCTTGGTTTTAAAAGAGTTGTGAAGAAGTCTTTAGTTGTTAGGCAGCTTGATACTAGACAATGATATTACTCTGCACACCCTCTTGTGAGAAGAATGTTTACCATTTTTTAAAAACATGTTAATGGCTTTGACCCATCAATATTACTCAGTTGTATAGATATGGTGGTTTTACCTATATTGTAATCGTATAGCTCATAAAAGCATATTTATTTCCATAAAGTACATCCTTTTCTATATTAAATAAAAAATTCAGTATTCTTTATTGGCTATTCATACCAACTCAAGCAGCAGGGAATATTTTCTCTGTGGTGGACTTCATTTGTAAATTTTTAAAGTTTTATACACTTTGTAAACTTTGTAAACCTTCAAGGCAGGGGAATAGTAAGGCCTCATCCTACAAGAAAAAAAAGTCCCACCAATCATTGAGTGTGAGCCAACAATCAGGCTACACAATCCCTCCAATCTCAGGTTACCTTGGAATACTACATCTGTTTCTAAGAAATCATACATAAATCCTGCATTCTGCCTATTTCTCTTCTGCATCTTTCTCTAGCAGAAGCAGCCCACCACACTCCTGGGCTTTTCCCTCCCAAGAAATCTCTTATGTGAAGTTTGTTGTACAGTGTGAGTATGTGGTATTCTTTAGCTGGCAATTGCCAAGATGCCTTTCAGAGCAGAGCTATAACACTTCCTTCCAATGAGGAAACCTTTCCCAGGTGGAGCAAACTTTCAGACAGAGACACTTTCCCAGTAGCTGGAATAGCATCTCTGTTGGGGAAGCAGTTCCCTTCTGGCATGCAACACTTACATAGTCCAACTAAGATCTTTTAACTTCATTTTTTCCTTTCATTCAATGTTCAACCTCTTTTGAAAAACAAAAATCATCAGGCAATCATGATCTCATATTTGGATAGGTTGCATTGAGTAGAGAAAGAATCTTTGCCTGTATTTGTGGTCAGTACACTCCAGTTTATCCAAGTCCTTAACAGAGACAGGTTATCAGCACTATCATTAAGATCATGTCCACCTGTTGTTCATATTGTCCTTAAATCCTGAAAGGCTTCAAGGTTGATATCACCAATTGTTAGACAAGTACATTGGGATTTCCAGAAGCTATACAGGTTCAGTTGAGTCACCTTTTCCAGCAATGGTCAGCTGTGAATCATAAGTCCAAGAATCTAGTAGTTGCTCATTCCCATGAGGCTACTTGTTTCAGCTGGTCTTATGTAGAAGTAGATTCCAACAGTTGTGCTGGCAAGTAAATGCAATCTGCAAAGAAGAGTGAATCTTCCTTCTTCCCATGTCTCCAGAAGGTGTGACCCAGATTAAAGTTGTGTACCACCACACCTGGATTTGGGACTTGTTTTGTCCCAGGGTGATCTTGAACTCAGAGATCTTCTTGCCTTAGTTTCCTGGGATTAAAGGCATGTACAACCTTGCCTGGGCCTAAGCTTTTCATGGCAACTATGCCTCAAGATCTCCATGCCAAGATCCAGGTCAGAGAATTGTGTCTTCCAGCCTCAAGAGCTGGATCACAGGTGAGCCTTCCAATTCTGGATTGTAGTTCATTCCAGATATAGTTAAGTGGACAACCAGGTATAGCCATTACAATGCTATACTTACCTTTCAGCCACACCCATGACTCAACTTTTCAAACTGGCTCAAAATGCTGATTTAATATCTAAACTTGCTCTCTCATCCTCTATCTGTTCCTATCTGTAACAGTCTGGGGTAGCTCTTACATAATGGATGTTTAACATTCAAGAGATCTCTTCCTCTAACCAATAGCCTATCGTAATAGGGTTAGAGAACTGCTCTATCAGGCTGCCAAAGGCTGATTTAATCCCCTAAAATTCCCTTATGCCTTTCTCCTTCACTATGGCTTACACCATACACTGATTTTCTCCATGACCAAAAGGAAGATTACTGTAAAAGGTAGCCAGAAACATAAAGAGGTTGTGCATATTGTTTCTGAAAATACCATTGAACCAATCTGGATGATTCTAATTGTTTAGCAGCTACTGAATAACTTTCTGTCTCACCATTTTAGGGATTATTCGTTGTGTATCCCTCCTGGGTCACACTCATGACCATCATTTGTTGCCTTGCCCACTGTCTTATTAGACACTCACCTCACTTCTCTTTAATTATTATAATCCAAATATGGCTATCACCACTTATCTCTCCCACATCTGCTTCACCTATGCTTTAACTCACAAGTATCACAGAATGCCTTTAACTCCTCAGGAGCACACTTCATGGGCACATTGAATTCTTAAAACTGCAATAATACCTTAACCCTTAGTGCTACCCTTAGCCCTTATGCCCTAGCATGCATTATGCCTTGACTCTCTGTTTACCACTGCCTACACATTGAATGGTCTGGGACTTGTGCCATGGCATTCTGTTTTACAAAATTAGAAGAGGTACCTGGCAAAGAACTGGTGCCATTTTCACCACTGGGTTTATAGTGGCATGGCATAACAAACAAGTGGTTCAGATCCTACTCTTTTTTCAGTTCTGGCTTCACAACTGGAGCATCAGAGAGAAGTATTTTTGTTTCTTCCTCAGGGTGTTTGTCAACTAGTCAGGTATAGTAAAAGACAAGATCTGACAAACCAGATGGATCTCCAAAACTGTAAGAACCAGCTTGATTCATCTGGCCAGTGTATAATTGACAGTCCAATATGGAATTTAGATATTACACTTCCTAACCCTCCTGCTATCCCTTCTCTGTTTCTCTGTCTGTTGGTCTCACTCTTTCATTACTCATTTATTTACTTTACATACTGATCACAGCTTCCCCTCCCTTCCAGTTCCTCCCTTTTATGCCTCCCCTTCACTATATCTCCTCAAAGAAAGAGAGGCCTTGCATCAATAACAAACTACCTTAACATATCAAGTTGTGGTAGGACTAGGTTCATCTTCTCCTATTGACCATAGGAAAGGGACCGAAAGGCAGGCAATGGACTCAGAATCAGCTTCTAGTTCATTTGTTAGGGGTCTTACATAAAGACCAAGCTGCATAGGTGTAGGAAGTCAAGATCTATGCCATTTGTGCTCTCTGTTTGATGGTTCAGTCTCTGTGAGACACTATGGGCCCAGATTAGCTGTCCCTGTAAGTTTTCTCATGGTATCCTTGAGCCCTCTGGCTCCTTCACTCCTTCCATCCTCTCTTCCACAAGATTCCTGAATTTCACCTAATGTTTGGCTGTCGGTTTTTTGGCTGTCGGTTTCTGCATCTGTTTCTATCAACATCTGTGTGAATCCTCTCAGAAGATGCTAGGCACCTATCTACAAGTATAGCAGAATATCATTAATAATGTCAGGGGTGGGCTTTCTCTCATAACATGGGTGTCCAATGGGCCAGTCACTTCTTGGTCATTCCATCAATTTCTGCTCCAATTTTGTCCCTGTACATCTTGTAGGCAGGACAAAAATTGGGTAGAAATCCAATACTTGGGTGAGTTGGTGTCAACATCACACACAATTGGAAGTCTTGCCTAGTTACAGGAGGTGGCTGTATCAAATTCCAGGTCCCCATTGCTAGAAGTCTTAGTCAGGGTCACTCTTACAGATTATTTAGAGTTTCCCTTGTCCTAGGTTTCTAGTTCATACCAAGAGATGCCACTCTTTCCAGTTCTCTCTCTTTCTCTCTCTCTCTCTCTCTCTCTCTCTCTCTCTCTCTCTCTCTCTCTCTCTTCCTCTCTTCTCTTCTCTTTCCCTCTGCCCTCCCAAAACTTGATGCTCCTATTTACCTACAATCCCTCACACCCATCTCCCTTCATTCCTCCCTTCTTGCACCCAATTTTCTATTTTACTTTAGTTGGACATCAACAGACAAAATTTAAAAATGGAGTATACATGGTTTAATATATGGACATCCATCAGAGTAATCCACTACATAAACAAACTCAAAGAAAAAAACCTACGTGATCATTTCATTAGATGCTGAAAAGCATTTGAGAAAATTCAGCATCCCTGCATGTCTTGAAAAAATAAGGAATTCAAGGCCCATACCAAAACATAGTAAAAACAATATACAGCAAACAAGTAGTCAACATCAAACTAAATGGAGAGAAACTTGAAGCAATCCCACTAAAATCAGGGACTAGACAAGGCTGCCCACTCTCTCCCTATCTCCTCAATGTAGTACTTGAAGTTCTGGGTATAGTAATTAGACAACAAAAGGAGGTCAAAGGAATACAAATTGAAAACAAATAAGTCAAAATATCACTATTTGCAGATGATATGATCATATACTTAAGTGACCCAAAATATCCCATCAGAGAACTCCTGAAGCTGATAAAAAACTTCAGCAAAGTGGCTGGATATAAAATTAACTCAAACAACTCAGTAGCCTTCATCTACTAAAAGGATAAACAGGCTGAGAAAGAAATTTAGGAAATAATGCCCTTCAAAAAGTCATAAATATTACATATTCTGGTGTGACTCTAACCCTCCTCCAAGCAAATAAAAGATCTGTATGACAAGAATTTCAAGTCTCTAAAAAAAAGAAATCAAAGAAGATCTCAGAAGATGGAAAGGTCTCTTATGCTCATGGATTGGCAGGATTAATAAGTAAAAATGGCCATCTTGCTGAAAACAGTATACAGACTCAATGCAATCCCCATCAAAATTCCAAGTCAATTCTTCATAGATTTAGAAAGACCAATTGGCAAATTCATTTGCAATAACAAAAACCCAGGATGGAGAAAACTATTTTCAATAAAACTGGAGGAATCACCATTCCTGACATCAAGCTGTATTACAGAGAAATAGTGATAAAAACAAACAAACAAACAAACAAACAAAACTGCATGGTATTGTACAGAGACAGGCAGAAAGATCAATGGAATAGAATTGAAGACCCAGAAATTAACCCACATACCTATGGTCACTTGATAATTGACAAAGGAACTAAAACCATCCAGTGGGAAAAGGACAGCATTTTAAACAAATGGTGCTGGTTTAACTGTTAGTCAGCATGTAGAAAAATGCAAATTGGCCCATTCTTATCTCCTTGTACAATGCTCAAATCCAAATATACCAATGACCTCCACATTAAAACCAGATACACTGAAACATATTCAAAAGGAAGTGGCGAAGAGCCTTGAACACATGAGCACAGGGGAAATTTTCCTGAACAGAACGCCAATGACTTTTGCTCTAGGATCAAGAACCAACAAATGGAACCTCATAAAATTGCAAAGCTTCTGTAAGGCAAAGGACACTAGCAGCAGGACAAAACAGCAACCCACAGATTGAGAAAAGATCTTTACCAATCCTACATCCAGTAGACGGCTAATATCTAATATATACAAAGAATAGAAGAAGTTAGACTCTTGAGAATCAAATAACCCTATTTTTAAAATGGGGTAAAGAGCTAAACAAAGAATTTTCAACTAAGGAATATTGAATGGCCAAGCAGCACCTAAAGAAATGTTCAACATCCTTAGTCATCAGGGAAATGCAAATCAAAATAACCCTGAGATTCTACCTGAAACCAATCAGAATGACTAAGATCAAAAACTCATGTGACAGCAGATGCTTTAAAGGATGTGGAGAAAGTAGAACACTCCTCCATTGTTGGTGGGATTTCAAGCTGATACAATCACTGGAAATTAGTTTGGCAGGTCCTCAGGAAATTGGACATAGTAGTACGGAGGAACCAGCTGTACTACTCCTATGCATATAACCAAAAGATTCTCCAACATGTAACAAGGTCACATGTTCCAATATGTTTATAGCAGCCTTATTTATAATTGCCAGAAGCTGGGAAGAACCCAGATGTCCTTCAACAAAGGAATAGATACAGAAAATGTGGTACATTTACACAATGGAGTACTACTCAGCTATTAAAAACAATGAATTTATGAAATTCTTAGGCCAATGGATGGATCTAGAAAATATCATCCTGAGTGAGGTAACTCAGTCACAAAAGAACACACATGGTATGTACTCACTGATAAGTGGATTTTAGCCCCAAAGCTCCAAATACCCAAGATATAATTCACAGACCACATGAAGCTCAAGAAGAAGGATAACCTTCTTTGGGTCCTTTGCTCCTTCTTAGAATGGGAAACAAAATATTCACAGGAGCAAATATGCAGAGAAAGTGTAGAACTGATTGAAGGAAAGACCATCCATACTGTCCCACCTAGGGAATCCATTTCATATATACTCACCAAATCCTGACACTATTATGGATGCCAATAAATATTTGCTGAAAGAAGCTTGATATAGCTCTCTCATGAGAGGCCCTGCCAGAGCCTTACAAATACAGAGTTGGATGCTAACAGCCAACCACTGGACTGAGCACAGGGTCCCCAGTGGAGGAGTTAGAGAAGGACTGAAGGAGTTAAAGGGGTTTGCAACCCCATAGGAAGAACAACAACTTCAACCAAGCAGACCCTCAAGAGCTCCCAGTGACTAAGCCACCAACCAAGGAGTGCATATGGTTACAGCTGTATATGCAGCAGAGGATGACCTTGACAAGCATCAATGGGAGGAGAGGTCCTTGGCCCTATGAAGGCTCAATAGATGTGCCGGTGTAGGGGGATCAAGGGTGGGAGGTGGGAGTGGATGAGTGGGTAGAGGTACATCCTCATAGAAGTAGGGAGAGAGGGATGGGATGGGGGTTTTCAGTAGGGGAAAACTGAAGAAGTGGATAACATTTGAAATGTAAATAAAGAAAATATCCAATAAAAAAAGAAATGGAGCACCTAGCTAAACAGAAAATTCTCAACAGAGCAATCTCTAATGGCCTACTTAAAGAAATGTTCAACATCCTTAGTCATCAGGAAATGACTCAGAGGTTTCATCTTATACCCCTCAGAATGGCTCAGATCAAAACTCAAAGTATAAGACATGCTTTTAAGGATGGTGTGCAAGGGCAACATTTCTGCATTGTTGGTGGGAGTGCAAACATGTACAACCAGTTTGGAAATTAATTTGCTGGTTTCTCAGAAAATTTGAAATATTTCTATCTCAAGATCCAGTTATACCTTTCCTACGTATATACCCAAAAGATGTTCCATGAAACCATAAGGACAAGTGCTCAACTACTTTCATAACAGCTATATTCATAAAAGCCAGAAACTGAAATCACCCTCAATGTCCTTCAACTGAAGAATGGATAGAGAAAATGTGGTACACTAACACAATGGAATCCTGTTCAGCTATTATCCAGGTAGGATTCCCAGTGGAGAAATAGGACTGAAATCCACTCAGAAAACTTTCAGCCCAAAATAGGCCTTGTCTACAAGATATGCAGAGACAAAGATAGTACAGAGACAGAGGGAATTCCCAACCAATGACTGCCCCAAATTTAGACCTATCCCGTAGGAAGTAACCAATCTTTGACACTATTAATAATGCTCTATTATACTTGCAGACAGGTCTAGCATAACTATCCCCCAAGAGGCTCTACGCAGCATCCAATGGAAACAGATGCTGAGACCTACAGCCAAACATTTGACAGAGCTTGGAAAATCTTGTGTAAGAGTTGGAAGAAGAATTGAGGGACATAAAAAGGACAGGGTCTCCACAGGAAGACTGACAGAGTCAAGTAACTTGGATGCTTGGGGGCTCCCAGAAGATGAACCACCAACCAAAGAGTGAGCATGGCTAGACCTAGGTTCCCTACATATAGGTATCAGATGTGTAGCTTGGTCTTCATATGCCTCACCCCCACCCTGACAACTGGAACATGGCTGTCCCTGAATTTGTTGCTTGCCTGTGGATCCCATTCCCCTAACTGGGCCACCTTGTCTGGCTTCAGTGGGAAAGGATACACCAAGTCCTGTAGTGACTTTATATGTGGAGGGATGATATTCAACAGGCTTTCCTCATTCTCAGAGGAGAAGGGGAGGAAAGAATGGGGGTGGGAAGATCTGATGAGATACTGGGAGGAGATAGGTAGGTGTCATATAGGCATGTGAAGGAAATGAATTTGAAAACAAAATCAAAATATTTTAAAACAACAGCAAAAAATACAAAAGAAACAAATAAAAACCAAGGGTGTCATGAAATTTTCAGGCAAATGAATGGAACTAGAAAGATCATCCTGATTGAGATAACGCAGACCCAAAAGGACACACAAGGTATATATTAACTGATAAGTAGATATCAGCCATAAATTAGCAGACAACTGTACTGTAATCCACAGACCCATAGAAGTTAAGAACCAAGAAGGACCTATAAGAAGATGCTTGAGTCTCATTGAGAAGGATGAATAAAACAGTCATCTCCTCCTTTTCATAACCCTACTAATATAACCAGCCTTTTAAACTTTTCATTCCTAGATTATGTTCAACAGCAGATACAAAAGGTTTTTAGCCAAACTTTTAATCAGTTTCTATTAACAGGACTACAGACACTGAGCTATGGAGCCAGAGTGTGTTGACCCTGGGATTATGCCCTGGTTTTGAAGGTCCAGTTTGTCCAAGGGACTTCCTGGCCTCTCTATTCAACAGGAAGTAGTATAAGGATAACATCACTCTCTTTCCTTGACCCCATCATTTGTCATAATAAACAAAAGAGGGGAAATGTAAGCCCCTTGAGGCAGAAGAGTGCTTAGGCTATTCACTGAGGACTTTCAATCCCAGTCTCCATGTCTCCATTCACAGAACTCTCTAATTGCACTAAAGGCAAGACCCAGCAACCCACCTTACATAGTAAAAACTCCAAACTCTGAATTTGAAATGTCAGCCAACCCCATTGTGGAAATCTCCATGCCGGCAATCCCTGCACTGCAAGTAATGCTCTATAAACCCTGCCTTCTGCCCAGTTCCCTACTGCTTCTCACTTGAGCAGAAGCAGATACCCTCCTGGGCTTTCCTTCTCAATAAATCTCTTGTGTCAGGTTTATTGTGCAGTGTTCCTCTGTGGTGTTCCTTGGATTCCATCTTACATGATAACATTTTCATCAGAGCTTGTAACACAGCTGTGTTGAGTGGGAATTGCTTTTTTCCTAAATAAATTTTGCATAACCATTGTCAGTAGCATAAAAGATCAGTTGATATTGTGATTATAACAAAACTATTTTCCTAGAGAAATAAAATTGTTTAGTATTCTTTCTCCTTAAGAAAATTACATATCCATGGCATTTGCATGCAGATCATGTTCCATTCATATTACCCACTACCATGCTAACTTGACCCTTCACCTTCCTACAGTCCTTGTCAACACACTAAATAACCATGCTTAAACTTATGTCAGTATGTACATATGTATATACATATATGTAGACACTTATAAATCCAGGTTTTACATATAACAGAGACTTTGTGGAACCAATCTACTTATCTTTATTTCTCCTTCTGATAGCCACTCTTGTTTTCCTTTCTGCCCTTGAAGACCCCTTCCTTTACCCACATATGAGTCTCTCTATCCAAATCTAGGGATATCACTCCATATTTGCATCATTTCTTTTATGACTCTGAAGTAGATTTTATTTTTTCACTATGTATTTTAATAAAATTTGGTTTATAATATAAATGTTATTTATTACTTATACTAAAACTATTATTTTATAGTAAAATTGAGTCTTTATATTGGCTTTAAGTATTTACTATTATAATGTCTGCCTAATTAGCCTATTGTTGAACACTTATTGAGTTATTTAGAATATTGATTTAGCTAATTAATTTAAAATGTTTGTGCCTTTTATTTGGCTAACCTATCTAGGATAACCATGATATCTAGATGAATACAATGTAGTAGTAGTAATAGTTGTCTTATGCCACTCAATTAAACTGTAAAATGTTTTAACATGCTACATGTACTGTGCATATTAGAGATAATAGAACAGTGAGTGTTACAATTCTGGAAGCAAAATGAATGTTATATACACGTCAGCATTTGTATGTATTATTTCAATAGCACTTTTAGCAAAAATGGAAATTAAGTTTAATCAAAGGTATTTGTAGGTATGTAATAAAATGAATGTATTTAAGACCAAATAAACTGAATATGTACATGTTTCACTTCAAATACACCACAACTACAGAAAATGTATGTTCAGTTGTGTAGGCCTGTAGCCCCAACACTGGAAGTAGCCCATCTGTGAGTAGCCCAGGACTGAGATTACCCTGGCAGGGGTAGTTGCTTAGCCTGGGATTAGCCCAGCTGAGGCAGTAGCACAACAGTAGGAGGCAATAATGGATCTTTAGAGCTCTATGGTCAGAAGCTTAACCAAATTGAGAGTTTCCAGTTTAATAAGAGGCCCATTCTCAAGACAAGGAGGTAAAGAACTAAAAAGGAAAGAGCTGAGTCCTAGCATACGCACACTCATACGGTATCACATACACACACACACACACACATATATCTACAGATGTGAATATGCTGGTCACATACTGTAAACAACCCAAATTTGCTATGCTGCTATGCTGGGGTTTTTTTGTTAATATTTCCTGCAGGACTTTATTACTGACATTATGGATTCTGATATGCCATATTCTGCCTTATCCAATTTTGGCCTTTTAGTGATAAGGCAAGCATTTGTAAATGAAAGTTTTGTTTGTTT
The DNA here is from genome assembly GCF_000001635.26 of Mus musculus. Lineage (NCBI taxonomy): Eukaryota > Metazoa > Chordata > Mammalia > Rodentia > Muridae > Mus > Mus musculus. The sequence goes on from NC_000070.6 coordinate 38,889,078, forward strand.
GTTTGTTTGAACAGCTTTGCCTTTTTTTTTTCCTCCATAAGGATTCAGGGTTTCTTTCTTTTTCTTTCTTTCTTTTTTGCTATTTTTTTTCCAGACACTGATTGCCATACTCTCTTCCTTCCTACACACTCATTTAAGAATTACTATATATATTTGCCAATCCTCCAGTCCCAGCTTTGTAAAAACAATCTTTAAACGATTTACACCGTACAATGTTAAGTAAGTTAGCCTGCTTATGTAAAAGGGATATCATGCAAGCTTTACAAAATCTGAATGCAAGGAGAATTGAATGACATCATGCAATTCTTATTTTACACATAGACATGAAAATAAAATTCTAGATAAAGATTTAACTTAAGTTGTCTGGAGTTGTGATTATGAACATATAAGTGAAACAACGAACCAAGAATAGTTATTATTTATGAATCTGTCAATGACTTTTTAATATATAAAGTCATTTATTATGTGTTCAGACTGTCTCAGTCAGGACTCCTCTAACTGTAAAAATTAAAACCATTTGATCAGAAGAGTATTTATGAATAACAAAACATCATTATTTTATTTCTTTAGTATTTCTTGATAACGGTTTTGACTTTTTTATTACAAATCTTTTGGCTAATGACAATGGCATGAATAAATGCTATTTTTGTTTATCCTGCCAGGTCTGGATCTATTGACTCTTGTGAAATTAATCTTCTCACAGCACACTAACAGTGACTCTCTGAAGGGGGAATTGGAAGAGGGAGCTTGTTACGAATCAGGATCATCTTATCAATAAAATTTCAACATAGGAAAGCTATAGAATTTGCTTCAATATGCATCTAATACCAATACTAATTCTATATAATGTAGTTCTCTGCTTTTCTCATAAAGATAAAATGTTTTCTTTATTCTTTGAATAATATGATCTTTAGTAATAAGCTTCACCTATTATCTTCATGTTTCTCCCCACTCTTGATTTGGACTCTTTACTGCTAAGCATATTTAACTAACTCCACCACTGGTATTATTACATTTGATATGTTGTAGATGGCCCAATAGGATTAATAAGTTAAATTGCTTTGTTACTGATATAGTGCTATCCTAGTGGCTGGGGCTGCAAATTTGACTTTTGCAAAGGCAAATGCCTTCAGAGTATGGAATGACAAGAGTCAAAAGGTGACTCATGACTATTCAAATTCTAAACTACAGCCCTGAAAATACAATCTGGATATTAGTGATTGAATTTCTGTTATCTATCCTGTCCGTTTCACAGGTTTTCATTAGATCAGCCCCAAAGGTGATCCACGCTGATTAAAATTATGACACTTCATCTTCATAATAGAAACTCATTTCAATTTCACAACCAGAAAGAGTTTGAATGAACAGAAAACACAGCGAAAAGAATTTCAGCAGAGAACAATGCTTAACAAATCTGAGCTGGCAGTCAAACCATGACAAAGACTCATTTCCTGACCACAGTTATATATTCATTGAGAGTCAATTATCTACAATGAAGGAATACTGTTTTCAGGTTCTTTCCTGTCCTGATGACCTTGGTTTGAATTCCTATTCAATTACAAATGAAAAAAGAATATTATTCATTTGTTTCTTCAATGACATGGACAGGTCCCTGGTACACATGGCTAATGTGGTGAATTGTGCAAATCTTGTACATCCTAAAGATTTGAAATCATCATGCTAACATCATGTTTATTGTAGCCTAGTCGGTATTTCAACATAAAGACACTTACTCTTTCTCATTGTCAGTCTTGAGTTTTCTAGACTCTGCAAACTAGAAATTGGTAACTACATGCTCAGAGAATTGTAGCCTTTCTAGCTCTGATGTTCCAGATCTTAATCTATGTAGAAAGTCTATGAGCCTAGATGGTCAAAATAGTTTTCTTTCTTTGGATGAACTTGGCCGTACTATTATGAGAATTTGATGAGTCAAAATCACAGAAGTTTGAGCAATTGATGGATTGACCGTGGTAACAATGCTGAGAGTACAGAGTAACTGTTCAAAAAGTAGCACCTCTTTTCAAAGGATAATTTTCTTATAGATAAAATTAATTTAGCTTCTCTTCTAGTGATATGATTGCTGTGGAGAATAATGTATTACAGCACGGTGAGATGCATAGAATTGAATTCACCTCATTATACTTGCTTAGAATATGTGAAAAATTAGTATTCTCATTAGTTGATGATCCCTTGACATTTAGATGGAACATAATTTCCTTAGCCTTAATTTTTAATAGAACTAATAACTACCTTTTCACTAATAGAATTACTTACTGAACTCCTTCTGATAAATAGAGATGACAAACCTGGTCCTCTGGTTAGAACATACGGGTGACAACTTTCATCTTTGTTTTGAATGGTGTGTTCTAGGAACAACCAGTAGAGATGCTGCCATGAAATTCAAGAAGGACCATTAATGGATTCAAATGACAAAGGAAAGCCTCCTTTCAATACCAGCAAGTAACAGTTGCTTCATGTTAACAATAATGGAATGAACACTCAGCCAAGTCATTTTAAACATAAAAAAAAAAAAAAAAACTTGCATTGTTCTGTGCACTTTGTTATTCAGAAACAATTCTCCAACCCAGCATCTATTGTTGGAATTGTATTCCTCCCGGTTCTCCTGAAGCTACTCCTTTAGGTGCCTGGATACCGCATGCAGAGCTGCAGATGAACAATTTTGGAGAGAAAACAAACCACCACTGCTCTCCATGCTACTCCAGTTGAAGCTGAAATGCCAGGTTTAACATCTCACTCATTGCCTCTGCCTCACTGCCTCATCCAAAAAGCGTTTTTCCTTAAGTCTTCCTCCTCCTCCTCCTCTTCCTCCTCCTCCTCCTCTTCCTCCTCCTCCTCCTCCTCTTCTTCTTCTTCATCCTCTCTTTCTTCCCCCTTCTTCCCCTTCCCCTCTTTTTCTTTTTACAATATGGCATTAGTAAAATATACTTCCTTGCTATAAGCCATTCAGAACATGATTTCTAACACAAAGCAATTCTTACCATTACAATACTGGCTTCTTTTAACCCCCTTCCTTATATCCTGTATCATATTTTTTCTACATGATTGATTATTTTAACTCCTAGAATTTACTAATGAATTCACTAAGATGTACCATTTACCTCCCAATAAGTAGAAAATGTGTTTCTAGTTAATATAACTTTAGATATCCCTACACCTATTTATGTACTTTAAGGTGAGATAGGGTCAGATGTAGCATATGTTTTTTGAGCATTATTTTGCATATAGATATTCATATTTATCTTTGATGAGACTCATAATCTGATCAACCTAATGTGCCCAATAAGAGATAAATATCAGGCCTATCATGTGACACTATGTCATAATAATAACAAACCAAAGGCAGTGCATTATAAACAGTGAAGATAGGACCTTCTACATATATATTGTCTGTGCACTCATAGCTAACCTTTTCCAGTGATCGTCGGTGAGTGGTGACAACAGTTAGGAATGATTCTTATCACTCTGTTTCTGATTAAAAGGCACACCTTAAAGGATCTGACTGAGTACGTCAAATATTTATAAATTTACTTACCCACTAGAGTGCACCAAGCTATTTTTACAAGTCCTGGATGGTAGAGAAGACAATAGCTTTTCCTGAAATACATCTGAATGGGCACATACATAGTTTGATTCCATTGAATAATGGTTGTTTCATTATTAATGCAGAATGCATTCTTTGTCATATATTTTCGTAGTAATATGATATCATTTCCATAAATAAACAAAAAGCTTTAACCAGAGCCCATTGAATATACTCAGTAAAGATGAAAGGCCATCAGTATACTATCTACATATAGCTGAAAATGAATTTCTGTTGACTGCTTAATTCCTGTCCTATTTAAAGTTTTGTTCATTCTTTTTTATTTACATTATACAGTTAATTTTTGTAAAGTGACATACTATAATTTTTTATAATTCTTAAATTATATGTTTACAGAAAAAAATACATGTGGTTTTAAATTTTCTTTGGCATAATTGCAGAGTAAATTTCAAAACTCAATTCAGTTGCTTGCTTATTTCACGGCACACATATAAATTGATCTCAATAGTTACAAATAACTTTTTTTTAAAAAAACAAATTGCTAAAGTAGACCTTTGTAACTTCATTAGAAGGTATTTCAATGTTTTATATTTTTCGATTTTAGGTCTGAGATAAGCATTTATTGAATCTTTCTTTTCAATCTTTCCTCAGATAATTCAAAATAAAATATTATTTAATTTGCAAGTAATATTACATAACTAAACATTCAATATACCAAAGACTGGTTACAATAATAGATTTGATAGTGCCATTGCTTCATAATTTTTGTAACAATATAAAGACCATTGACATTTTTCACCTATTAAATAATGTATTAAATAAAATAAAAGTGTTTCTATGGTTTGGGGCTGAAATATTGCTCAAGAGTTAGCATTACATGTTTCTCTTGTCAGTGACATGGGTACAGTTATAAAGACATTTGGCATCTCACAATAACATGTATATACTCAGCCATATGCACATACACATAAATTAAGTAAGACATTGAAATATTAGCTGTGTAGATCATTAAGTGTTATTTAAAGCAGTGTGAATTTATTGTCTCAATTTAAAGACACTACAAGTTCACATTATGTCAATGAATACTTCAAATTATATTATTTTATATAAAAATGATACAGATACCTGAAGTAGTCCAATACTTCAATATACTAATATACTAAAATATGCATACACCTATGTGCATGTAGATGTATGTATTCATATAGACACTCAACCTGAAATTAGATTTTCCCATATCAAATCAACCTTTGTCCACACTGATCCAATTTAAAGGTGGTATATAATTAATAAAACAGCATGAATTACATACAACGACAAAAGCTGAGTTTTTTCATCATCGAAACATAGAGTGTTCATGGTCTCTAGTAGTGTCTTTAGACGATCTGTTTCCATTAGTGTCTCTGTATAGACTATTATAGAAATTTCTAATGCATTAATTGTACTTAAAAATAATTATGACCCTGTCTTAATACATCAAAGTACATTATTCATAATTATTCATCATTTTATGCTAAGTATACATCTTTTAAACTATCATTTCCAAAGATGAATTATATAAACAACATTGTTTTGTTTGGGAAGATCTTGCCTTGATCATTTCTTTATTATTATTATTATTATTATTATTATTATTATTACTTTTATTATTATTATATATTTTCTTTATTTACATTTCAAATGTTATCACCTATCCTAGTTTCCGCTCTGAAAATCCTCTATCACTTCCACCCTCCCACTGTTCCCCAACCCACGCACTCCCACTTCCTGGCCCTGGCATTCCCCTATACTGGGAAATAGAGCCTTCTCAGGATGCAAGGCCTCTCCTCCCATTGATGACCAACTAGGCCATCATCTGCTACATATGCAGCTAGAGCTACAAGTCACACTATGTGTTTTCTTTGATTGGTGGTTTAGTCCCAGGGAGCTCTTGGGGTACTGTTTAGTTCATATTGTTGTTCCTCCTAGGGGGCTGCAAACCCCTTCAGTTCCTTGGGTACTTTGTCTAGCTCCTTCGTTGGGGACCCTGTGCTCCTCCAATGGATGACTGTGAGCATCCACTTCTGTATTTGCTAGACACTGGCAAAGTCTCTCAGGAGACAGCTATATCAGGATCCTGTCATCCAGCTCTTGTTGACATCTGTAATAGTGTCTGGGTTTGGTGGATGTTTATGGGATGGATCACCAGGTGGGGCAGTCTCTGGATGCTTGTTCCTTCAGTCTCTGCTCTGAGTTTTGTCTCTGTAAACACTTCCATGGGTAATTTGTTCCCCCTTCTAAGAAGGATCAAAGTATCCATACTTTGGTCTTCCTTCTTCTTGAGTTTCGTGTTTTGCACATTGTGTCTTATGTATTCTGAGCTTATGGGCTTATCCACTTATCAGTGAGTGCATACCATGTTTGATCTTTTGTGATTGAGTTACCTCACTTAAGATGATATTTTTCACCCCATCCATTTGCCTAAGAATTTCATAAATTCATTGTTTTAATAGCTATGTAGTACTCCATTGTATAAATGTACCACATTTTCTGTATCCATTCCTTTGTTGAAGGACATCTGGGTTCTTTCCAGTTTCTGGCTATTATAAATAAGGCTGCTATGAACATAGTGGAGCATGTGTCCTTAGTACAAGTTGGAGCATCTTCTGGGTATATGCCCAGGAGTGGTATTCCTGGATCTTCCAGTAGTACTATGTCCAATTTTCTGAGGAACCACCACACTGCTTTCCAGAGTGGTTGTACCACTAGCAGGCCCACTAGCAATGGAGGAGTGTTCCTCTTTCTCCATATCCTCATCAGCATCTGCTGTCACCTGAGATTTTGATCTTAGCCATTCTGATTGGTTTGAGGTGAAATCTCAGGTTTGTTTTGATTTGCATTTCCCCAATGATTAAGGATGTTGAACAGTTTTTTAGGTGCTTCTCAGCCGTCTAGTATTCCTCAGTTGAGAATTCTTTGTGAAGTTCTGTACCCCTATTTTCAATATGTTATTTGGTGTTCTGGAGTCCAACTTCTTGATATATATATATTGGATTTAAGATTGGTAAAGATCTTTTCCCTATCAGTTGGTTGCTATTTTGTCTTATTGACATTGTCCTTTGCCTTACAAAAGCTTTGCAATTTTACGAGGTCCCATTTCTCAATTCTTGATCTAAGAGCACAAGTGATTAGTCTTCTGTTAAGGAAAAATCCCCTTGTGCCCATATGTTTGAGGCTCTTCCCCACTTTCTCCTCTATAACTTTCAGCATATCAGGTTGTAAGTGGAAGTCCTTGATCCACTTGGACTTGAGCTTTGTACAAGGAGATAAAAATGGGTGGATTTGTACTCTTCTACATGCAGACCACAAGTTGAAACAGCACAATTAGTTTAAAAAAAAAAAGCTGTCTTTTTTCCACTGGATAATTTTAGCTCCCTTGTCAAAGATCAAGTGACCATAAGTGTGTGGGTTCATTTCTGGGTCTTCAATTCTATTCCATTGATCTACATGCCTGTCATTGTACCAGTACCATGCAGTTTTTATCACAGTGGCACTGTAGTACAGCTTGAGGTCAGGGATGGTGATTAGACCAGAAATTCTTTTATTTTTGAAAATAGTAATTGCTATCCTAGGTTTTTTTTTTTTTTTAAAACCAGGTGAATGTGCAAATTTTCCTTTCTAATGCTGAGCAGAATTGAGTTGGAATTTTGATGGGGATTGCATTGAATCTGTAGATTGCTTTCAGCAAGATAGTAATTTTGACTAAAATTAATCCTGCCAATTCATGATCATGGGAGACCTTTCCAACTTCTGAGATCTTCTTTCTTTCTTCAGAGACTTATAGTTCTTATCATACAGATCTTTCACTTCCTTAGTTATAGTTACAACAAGGTATTTTATATTATTTGTGACTATTGTGAAGGGTGTTATTTCCCTAATTACTTTCTTAGCCTGTTTATCCTTTGCGTAATTTGTTTGAGTTAATTTTATATCCAGCTACTTAACTGAAGCTGTTTATTAGGTTTAGGAGTTCTCTGGTGGAATTTTTAGGGTCACTTATATATACTATCATATTATCTGCAAATAGTGATATTTTGACTTCTTCATTTCCAATTTGTATCCCTTAATCTCCTTTTGTTGTCTAATTGCTCTGGCTAGGACTTCAAGTACTATATTGAATAGGTAGGGAAAAAGTGGGCAACCTTGTCCAGTCTCTGATTTTAGTTGGGATTGCTTCCAGTTTCTCTTCTTTTAGTTTGATGATGGCTACTGGTTTTCTGTAGATTGTTTTTATTATGTTTAGGTATGAACCTTGAATTCCTGATCCTTCCATGTCTTTTAGCATGAATGGGTGTCAAATGTTTTTAGCATCTAATGAGATGATCATGTGCTTTTTGTCTTGGAGTTTGCTTGTATAGTTGATGACTTTGATGGATTTCCTTATATTTAACCATCCCTGTGTCCCTTGATTGAAGCCAACTTGGTCATGATGGATGATTGTTTTTGATGTGTTCTTGGATTCAGTTTGCAAGAATTTTACTGAGTATTTTTGCATCAATATTCATAGGGGAAATTGGTCTGAAGTTCTCATTCTTTGTTGGGTCTTTATATAGTTTAGGTATTAGAGTAATTGTGGCTTCATAGAATAAATTGGGTAGAGTACCTTCTGTTTTTATTTTTTGGAATAGTTTAAGGAGTATTGGAATTAGGTCTTCATTGAAGGTCTGATTGAACTCTGCACAAAACCCATTGGCTCCTGTGCTTTTCATCGTTGAGTGACTATTAATGACTGTTTCTATTTCTTTAGGAGACATGGAATTGTTTAGAATGTTAATCTTATCCTGATTTAAATTTGGTATCTGGTATCTGTCTAGAAAAATGTCCATTTCATCCAAGTTTTCTCAGTTTGTTGAGTATAACCTTTGTAGTAGGATCTGATGTTTTGTATTTCCCCATGTTCTGTTGTTATGTCTCCTTTTTCATTTCTGATTTTGTTAATTGGGATACCTTCCCAGTGCCCTCTCATTAGTCTGGCTAAGAGTGTATCTATCTTGTTGATTTTTCTCAAAGAACCAGCTCCTGGTTTGGTTGATTCTTTGTATAGTTCTTTTTGTTTCCACTTGGTTGATTTTAGCCCTATGTTTGATTATTTTCTGCTGTCTACTCCTCGGGTGAATTGGCTTCCTTTTGTTCTAGAGCTTTTAGTTGTACTGTCAAGGTGCTAGGGTATACTCTTTTTAGTTTCTTTTTAAAGACACTCAGAGCTATAAGTTTTTCACTTAGGAATGCTGTCATTGTCCCTTAAGTTTAGGTATGTTATGACTTCATTTTCATTAAACTATAAAAATTCGTAATCTCTTTCTTTATTTCTTCCTTGACCAAGTTATCATTGAGTAGAGTGTTGTTCAGCTTCCACATGAATGTTGGTGTTCTATTATTTATGTTGTTACTGAAAATCAGCTTTAGACCGTGATGATCTGATAGGATGCAAGGGATAATCAAAATAATTTTGTATCTGTTGTGACCTGTTTTGTGACCAATTACATGGTCAATTTTGGAGAAGTTACTATGAGGTGCTGAGAAGAAGGTATATCCTTTTGTTTTAGGATAAAATGTTCTGTAGATATCTGTTACATTTGTTTCATAACTTCTGTTAGTGTCCATGGGTCACTGTTTAGTTTCTGTTTCCAAGATCTGTCCATTGGTGAGAGTGGGGTGTTGAAATCTCCCACTTTTATTGTGTGAGGTGCAATGTGTGCTTTGAGCTTCATTAAAGTTTCTTTAATGAATGTGGATGCCCTTGCATTTGGAGCATAGATATCTAGAATTGAGAGTTCATCTTGGTAGATTTTACCTTTGATGAGTATGAAGTGTCCCTCCTTCTCTTTTTTGATAACCTTGGTTTGGAAGTCAATTTTATTCAATATTAGAATGACTACTCCAGCTTGTTTCTTCAGACCATTTGCTTGGAAAATTGTTTCCCAGCCTTTTATTCTGAAGTAGTGTCTTTGTCCATGAGGTGGGTTTCTTGTATGCAGCAAAATGTTGGGTCCTGTTTGTGTAGCCTTTCTGTTTGTCTATGACTTTTTATTGGGGATTTGATTCCATTGATATTAAATGATATTAAGGAAAAGTAATTATTGTTTCTTGTTATTTTTGTTGTTACAGTTGGGATTCTGTTCTTGCAGCTATCTTCTTTTAGGTTTGTTGAAAGATTGCTTTCTTGCTTTTTCTAGGGCATAATTTCCCTCCTTGTGTTGGAGTTTTCCCTTTGAAAGGCTGGAATTGTGGAAAGATATAGTGTGAATTTGGTTTTATCATGGAATACTTTGGTTTCTCCATCTATGGTAATTGAGAATTTTGCTGGGTATAGTAGCCTGGGCTGGCATTTGTGTTCTCTTAGGGTCTGTATAACACCTGCCAGGGATCTTCTGGGTTTCATAGTCTTGGGCAGAAGTAAGGTGTAACTCTGATAGCTCTGCCTTTATATTTTACTTGACCTTTTCCCCTTACTGCTTTTAATATTCTTTCTTTATCTTGTTCATTTGGTGTTTTGATTATTATGTGATGAGAAGAATTTCTTTTCTGGTCTAATCTATTTGGAGTTCTGAGGGATTCTTGTATGTTCATGGGCATGTCTTTCTTTAGGTTGGGGAAGATTTCTTCTATAATTTTGCTGAAGATATTTACTGTCACTTTAATTTGGAAATCTCCCTTCTTGTCTATACATATTATCCTTAGGTTTGGTATTCTCACTGTGTCTTGGATTTCCTGGATGTTTTGGGTTAGGATCTCTTTGTATTTCCCATTTTCTTTGATTGTTGTGTCAATGTTTTCTATGTTATTTTCTGCACCTGAGATTATCTCTTCTATCGCTTGTATTCTGTTGTTGTTGATGCTCACATCTATGGCTTCTGACTTCTTTCCTTGGTTTTCTATCTCCAGAGTTGTCTCCCTTTTTGATTTTTTTTTATTGTTTCTACTTCAATTTTTAGATCCTGGACGATTTTGCTCAATACTTTCACCTGTTTCGAAGTATTTTCCTGTAATTCTTTAAAGGATGTTTTTGTTTCTTCTTTAAGGCCTTTTACCTGTTTACCTCTGTTCTCCAGTATTTCTTTAAGGGAGCTATTTTTGTCCGTCTTATGGTCCTCCATCATCATCATGAGAAGTGATTTTAGATCCATATCTTGCTTTTCTGGTGTGATGGTGTATCCAGGAATTGCTGTGGTGGGAGAGTTGGGTTCTGATAATGCCAAGTAACATTGGTTTCCATTGCTTACATTCTTACAATTTCATCCCACCATCTGACTATCTCTAGCGCTCCCTGTCCTCAATATATCTGATTGGAGCCTGTCCTTTCTGTAATCCAGTTTGAATCAGAACTCCTTAGAGTCCAGCATTCTCTGTGATCCTGTGATGCTGAGATTCTTAGTGTGTCTGGGTTCTTTGCAGTCAAGCTTCTTCTGAGACCCTGAGATCCTAGTGTGACCAAGCACCTGTAATCCTGGGATCCTATGATCTTAGGTGTGTTAGATCATCTGGAAGTGGTACCTCCTCTGGGGACATTGTGTTTGTCCACTTTGTTCGAAACCAAGGTAGTGTTGACTGGAATGAACCCAAGCCACTGCTTGGATGGGGTTCCTGTGTCCCTGCTTGTTCTGGCCTCAGGCCATCCTAGTTGTGTTGGAACAGATGTTGTGTCCTACTCACTTGTGATCCTAAGATCCTGGGCATGCTAGGGCGCCTGGGAAGTGGGGAGTCCTCTAGGGACTGTGGGACTGTTCGACTAGGTTGCATCCAAGGTGCAACTAGAGCCCACCTTGATCACTTCTAAGTCTGGATAAATTTGATTCCCATTCTATATTTGTTTATTTTGTATGTTTTTTCCTGCACACCAAGGTACATAAATGTGTGTATATATAAATACATAAATATAAGTGTATATGTATATATTCTTTTTCAAACAATTTATAAAAGCATACACACTTATATTTATATTCTTCTGTGTAGAAAACATCAATATCACTGACTTTTGATATACAACCATGTTTGGAAGGACAATCAGGTCAACTCATATGCAGGCACATGCAATTATCTTTCATGGGTGATTGGTCACAGAGTTAATAGAGTATACAGGAATGTTTTGCACAGTTCTCCATAGAGAATGGCCATAGCCTATCAGTTGCCTAGAAGTACATCTAATTGTCATGCACTGCTGCACATTATCTTTTTTTCCCCATGAAAATCAATAATGGCCTCTGTGGGATCCTAGATTTGAGTTTGAATATGTTTAGGCAATAATTGTCTGTGTAGTAGAATTATGCGAAGAGGTAAACAGATTTTGAATCAATCAACATCTAGAGTGCTGGTTTAGTTTATTGAATTTTGAGCCTTTGTTTTGCTGTTAAATCAAAACAAAAATATAAAAAGGCAATAATTATTCTGATAATGTTTTCAGGATGGATTTTACCCTTATGACTATGCTTTATAGAAGTGAACTAGGCCTGATAAGTTTACACTTGTCCCTTTTGCTCTTTGAGAAATTTTCAGATTTCACAGGTAGTAAGTATATTACCCAAATGACAAAAAGATATATTGAACCACATATAATCACATTATATTATAATGACTATATATGTGTATCTTTCATGCTGAAGTGTATACAATAAAAGGAAAATTGACTTATAAAATTGTCTGTAGCTTCTTAAATTCCAGTGTTAATTGAACATAGATGGTGCAGATCCATACAATTCACGAATGGTAAATGTTTAATTCTTAAAGTTGTTATGTACCTATGTAAGCTATGGCAATATAAGGAATAGAATAAGAATATATTGTTAAATGCAAGCATCTCAAATCTCCTTTAACCCATGAAGAAATGTGAATCCTATAAAACTGACTGCAAGGCGGGTTCAGTAAATAGTCGAGAGTTAGAAGTCTAATAAAAAATTCACAACATAAACATTTTTGTTGAAAAAGCCAGATTAAAAAAAATATTTCTCTTGGTGTATAGCTACAATCCAGTTGCTTTTGGGGTTGTGGCAGAATGATCACAAATTCAAGGTCTGCATAAACTTCAGAGTGATTTTGAAGCACATGGATCACTCCAGTGAGACCCTGTCTAAAATTAAAAGTAGTAAGAAGACATGGATAAATGTCAGGTCTAGAGTAGTTGCCTACCATGCACATGTACTGACAAATGAAAAAAAAAAAAAAAACTGGGTTAACTGTTCAGTATTCAGTATACAATGGTTATATCAATTTAAGCTACTAAGGTTTATTGAGAATAAGTTAACACTGCATACAGAATAGAGAATGTGAATGTTCCAGTTACTTGATTTCACCCTTTAATTTCAATGAAATTTTCAGTTTTAAGAAATCAAACTATTTGAAGGTGTCATGTTTTTAAAAAATTATAAGCATCATCTCTTTATAATTACAAAATTGATGTTTTAGAGAAAATTTAAGAATTTTTGTATTTGCCCCTTTCTCATTTTTAGATGAGAATGAAATAAATGTTAGAATAGTTATGTGGGTTCCCAGAGTCAAATATTTGTTTCACATAAGTATTATCACTATTAACTGGGCTTGGTGGCACATGCCTTTAATCCCAGCACTCAGGAGGCAGAGGCAGGCAGATTTCTGAGTTTGAAGCAGCCTGGTCTACAAAAGGGAGTTCCAGGACAGCCAGGGCTACACAGAGAAATCCTATCTCGAAAAACCAAAAAAAAAAAAAAAAAAGTATTATCACTATTACTAAGTTGAATAATGATTAAGTCAGAAGTGTCCAAAGAACTAAAGCATCATTTTAATAACTTATAATGAAAATCATGCCCGACACAGATGGTTGAGTGTAGGAGATCCAATCATCTCTATAGGCAGAGACAAAAATATAAAACAGATTATGCTGGTAAGGAATGGAGCAATAGAATGAGCAAAAGCAAGAGAATCAATGGCATTCTACAGAAAAGTAAAGCAGAGCAATGGAATTTTCCCATCCCAACTGAAGGTTACAGGCAGGATAAAGAAGACCAAAGGACACAAATCTAGGAGAGAATTCAAGATATTTAAAAGACTTTCTTTGAAAAGTAAAACTCTAATATTTATTTCTCTGTGATCAGACCTTATACCATAAAAAATATGTCAAAACATGAATTCAAGATTTGAATACCTGATGGTAACACCAACAAATTGTTGCTATGTTATTTGTTGTGAGAATAATATTGCTTACCATAGGCATTTGCTTAGAACTTTTTGGTGGTTTAATTGAGAAATTTACCCCATAAACTTATTTGAATGCTTGGTCTCCAGATACTAGTACTGCTTGAGTAGGGTTAGGAGATCTGACCCTGCTTGTGAAAAGTAGGTCCCTGGAGGAAAGTTTTGAGATTTTAAGTTCTCACACCACTTCCAGTTTACTCTAATCCATACTTGCAATGGATCTATATGTTGATGAGTCCATCTATATGATGATGGACTCTGACCCCTCTTGAACCATGAGCACAAAGAAAGTCTTACATTTATATGGAGCTTTATTTATATATCTTTTGAGCTTTTTGATAACATTTATTCTTGCTATTTTGTGATCATGTACATCATATAAGTTGCTTTTCTTGAGCAGCATGGCAATGGGATTACTATTCACTGGCAAAGACCTATTGTCATAGTACTCATATTATCTGTAATTCTGTAGTGGGAACTACGCATCTTGAGTTAGGTCACTGGCAGTGTTTCTTGGCAGAAAAATCTTGTCTTTCCTTTATTGAGTGGATATTTGTATATGTTTCCTGATAACCCAACTTGTCAAGTTGTAGACTAATGAATAGGTCTTAGATCTAGGGGTAACTGGATGTGGGCATTCAAATGTGGAATCAGAAATAGTCTTGGTTCTGCCCTGGTGGAGGAAAATTCTAAGACCAAGAGAAAACATTCTGTGTAGTTAGAATATTCTTATATCCTGTGGACAGGTATTTAGAGGAAGAACCCAGGACATCAGCAGCAAATGTGACAGCAAATGTGACTGGAGAGATGGAAGAAATCTGAGATTCCAGTCTGGAGAGGGAGGGTTGGAAAGTGAGCATGGATCATGCATGGTCCTCAGATATGCTTCGAGTGCGTGTGAATTGCCAGTAGGAATCTAGGGTCCCTAACGAACAGAGGAATTTGGACAGAGCAAGAGGGGTAAGCAGCATACCCCCAGTTCTCAGGTATGTCTTGACAGTAGATCTGAGAATATGATAACATTTAACATTTTATTTATCATGTTAAAAACTGTATTTGCACAAGTAAGTGTTTGTTCACAATCTACAGGTGTGTGCATAAGCTATAAATATGCTACTTAAAAAGCTACAGCTGCTCTGTGGTTGTGACCTCTCTAGATGTCAGGGAACCTGATAGTGAAGGACATTTGTAGGATCAATTACACTAAACCAAATGATTTCAGATAGGAAAGAGACTCCCCAGATTTTATGATTGAGAGAATTTTATTTCTGGGTGTTCTTTAAGAACTGGGGGAAAAAAAAGAAGTAGATAAACATTGATCTTGGTATACATGAGCCAGTTAAAGTCTATTTTGGTTCAATTATACCTGCATCACCTCCTGAAGCATAACCTTTCCATATTTTGGTCATGTTCTTTAATTAGATGTGGATCAACAAACAGCGTTTTATTAAAATATGTGAGATAGAAATTAAATATAATGAAGGACAACATCATAAGGACTCAAAAGTGTGACCTGAAGAATGTCTGTGTACATAGATAGCCCATACCCCAGGAGAATAACCTGACCCCAAGACTGTTGTGCTTTAATATCCATTATGCATTCCTTTGCCTGTAGTGTTCATAATCTCTGATAAAATCAATTTCACACTTTTAGTTTCATTGCTCTTCACCAATATTACAAAGGTTTGAATTTATTAGGTATCCTAGACCATGATAGTAAATAAAACTTCTGTTTTAACTGGTCAATTAATAACAGACTTAGAATCAGATCATTAAAGAACTCCAATACTCACTTCAATTACAGCAAGTTTTCTTCTATAAAGTGTCTGAACTCTAATGGTCATGCTGTAACTACCCAAAGATTTGTCATTGTTGTCTTTCCATGTACAAGTGTTAAGTGTACATGGCGGAAATATCAAATCTTCCCAGCCCTGTATGTTATCAAATTAGAGCAAAGCTAAATTCCTTCCTCAGGCTTATGAGGTCATATCCTGGTCAGAACTTGAGACAATCTTTTACACTCTTGTCTATATTCCAACTACATTTGTTTTCATTGTTGTGGTCTATTTGATAATAAATGGTTTCCCTAATACCAAGGTGTTTTTATTCTGGGGCCTATAGAAGTCTGTCTGTCATGATGTAACATGAATTACCAGGTAAAATTTTTCATGGGATTGTCTGAATTACTACTTCATTTTACTAAAGCATTAGACTCACAGTGGTACAAAACAGCACAGAGTGTCCAATGCATAGTTTTGAATAAATAAATATGCAATGATTATTTAATATTATAGAAAATTTAAAAGTAAGTAATACAAGTACACAATAGTAATTGTCATATTTCTTTGTTTATATTTTCCTTTCATTGAAAATATATTTTTCAGCCTCATATAATATCCAAACTATGGTTTTCAATCCCTCTCCTATTCTTCACTTCCCCTCCCACCCAAATTCCCCAAAATTCCAGTCTCTCATTAGAAAATAAACAGGACAGGCAGAAGCCACAGAGCTTCTGGGGCAGACTGCATTTTAGGCTCCAGACACCAGGGCACCTTCCCTACCAGAGAAGAGGTGTTCACCCCCGCCCGGGAGGGCTTTGCCACAGCATCTGAGGGAGCCATCTTGGTTCCGGGATTCCACCAAGACTGGTCTGCGCAGGTGAGAGTGTGGACTGCAGAGGTTAACAGTTTCTGAAACAGTCAGAAGCCACAGAACTTCTGCAGCAGACCACATTTCGGGCTCCAGACATCTGGGCTCCTTCCCTGCCAGAGGAGAGGTGTCCGGCCCACCAAGAAGGGCTTGCCACAGCATCTGGGAGAGACATCTTGGATCCCTGATCACACTGAGACTACTCTGTGCAAGTGAAAGTGTGGACTACAGAAGCTACACAGATTCTGGGACAAGCCTAGTTTCGGGCCTTCATCTTCTGCCAAGAGGCAGGTCCAAACGCCAGATATCTGTCCACCTTCCCTGCAAGAGGAGAGCTTGCCTGCAGAGAGTGATCTAACCACTGAAATTCAGGAGAGATCTAGTCTTCCAGGTCTGCTGATAGAGGCTAACAGAATTGTTGGGAGCCGCGCCCACATTCGCCGTTACAAGATGGCGCTGACAGCTGTGTTCTAAGTGGTAAACAAATAATCTGCGCATGTGCCAAGGGTATCTTATGACTACTTGTGCTCTGCCTTCCCCGTGACGTCAACTCGGCCGATGGGCTGCAGCCAATCAAGGAGTGACACGTCCGAGGCGAAGGAGAATTCTCCTTAAAAAGGGACGGGGTTTCGTTTTTCTCTCTCTCTTGCTTCTTACACTCTTGCTCCTGAAGATGTAAGCAATAAAGTTTTGCCGCAGAAGATTCTGGTTTGTTGCGTCTTTCCTGGCCGGTCGTGAGAACGCGTCTAATAACAATTGGTGCCGAATTCCGGGACGAGAAAAAACTCGGGACTGGCGCAAGGAAGATCCCTCATTCCAGAACCAGAACTGCGGGTCGCGGTAATAAAGGTTCCCGTAAAGCAGACTGTTAAGAAGGATTCAACTGTATGAATTCAGAACTTTTCAGCTGGGGAACGAGAGTACCAGTGAGTACAGCTTTACGAGGTAAGTCTGATCTTGAACTTTCTAAGGAAATTCAAGACAGTCTATCAGAAGTAAAGTGGAAAATGGCTTTACAAGTTATGTTTGGCCTTGAATTTTTTCTAGTGTTAGAAGCCCTTTTGTTCCTTTTCACATGTTATCAAGTGGTTAAGATAGGGCGGATTCTAGAGGAAATTCAGGACAAGCTATCAGAAGTAAAGCGGGGAGAGAGAGTAGGAACAAAGAGGAAATATGGTACACAAAATAAGTATACAGGCCTTTCCAAGGGTCTTGAACCCGAGGAAAAGTTAAGGTTAGGTAGGAATACCTGGAGAGAGATTAGAAGAAAAAGAGGAAAAAGGGAAAAGAAGAAAGATCAATTAGCGGAGGTCTCTAGGAGATACTCGTCACTAGATGAGCTCAGGAAGCCAGCTCTTAGTAGCTCTGAAGCAGGTGAAGAATCCTCCTCTGAGGAAACAGACTGGGAGGAAGAAGCAGCCCATTACCAGCCAGCTAATTGGTCAAGAAAAAAGCCAAAAGCGGCTGGCGAAGGCCAGTTTGCTGATTGGCCTCAGGGCAGTCGGCTTCAAGGTCCGCCCTATGCGGAGTCCCCACCCTGCGTAGTGCGTCAGCAATGCGCAGAGAGGCAGTGCGCAGAGAGGCAGTGCGCAGACTCATTCATTCCCAGAGAGGAACAAAGGAAAATACAACAGGCATTTCCGGTCTTTGAAGGAGCCGAGGGTGGGCGTGTCCACGCTCCGGTAGAATACTTACAAATTAAAGAAATTGCCGAGTCGGTTCGTAAATACGGAACCAATGCTAATTTTACCTTGGTGCAGTTAGACAGGCTCGCCGGCATGGCACTAACTCCTGCTGACTGGCAAACGGTTGTAAAAGCCGCTCTCCCTAGTATGGGCAAATATATGGAATGGAGAGCTCTTTGGCATGAAGCTGCACAAGCGCAGGCCCGAGCAAACGCAGCTGCTTTGACTCCAGAGCAGAGAGATTGGACTTTTGACTTGTTAACGGGTCAGGGAGCTTATTCTGCTGATCAGACAAACTACCATTGGGGAGCTTATGCCCAAGTTTCTTCCACGGCTATTAGGGCCTGGAAGGCGCTCTCTCGAGCAGGTGAAACCACTGGTCAGTTAACAAAGATAATCCAGGGACCTCAGGAATCCTTCTCAGATTTTGTGGCCAGAATGACAGAGGCAGCAGAGCGTATTTTTGGAGAGTCAGAACAAGCTGCGCCTCTGATAGAACAGCTAATCTATGAGCAAGCCACAAAGGAGTGCCGAGCGGCCATAGCCCCAAGAAAGAACAAAGGCTTACAAGACTGGCTCAGGGTCTGTCGAGAGCTTGGGGGACCTCTCAGCAATGCAGGTTTAGCGGCTGCCATCCTTCAATCCCAAAACCGCTCCATGAGCAGAAATGATCAGAGGACATGTTTTAACTGCGGAAAGCCTGGGCATTTTAAGAAAGATTGCAGAGCTCCAGATAAACAGGGAGGGACTCTCACTCTTTGCTCTAAGTGTGGCAAGGGTTATCATAGAGCTGACCAGTGTCGCTCTGTGAGGGATATAAAGGGCAGAGTCCTTCCCCCACCTGATAGTCAATCAGCTTATGTGCCAAAAAACGGGTCATCGGGCCCTCGGTCCCAGGGCCCTCAAAGGTATGGGAACCGGTTTGTCAGGACCCAGGAAGCAGTCAGAGAGGCGACCCAGGAAGACCCACAAGGGTGGACCTGCGTGCCGCCTCCGACTTCCTATTAATGCCTCAAATGAGTATTCAGCCAGTGCCAGTGGAGCCTATACGATCCTTGCCCCCGGGAACCATGGGCCTTATTCTCGGCCGGGGTTCACTCACCTTGCAGGGCTTAGTAGTCCACCCTGGAGTTATGGATTGTCAACATTCCCCTGAAATACAGGTCCTGTGCTCAAGCCCTAAAGGCGTTTTTTCTATTAGTAAAGGAGATAGGATAGCTCAGCTGCTGCTCCTCCCTGATAATACCAGGGAGAAATCTGCAGGACCTGAGATAAAGAAGATGGGCTCCTCAGGAAATGATTCTGCCTATTTGGTTGTATCTTTGAATGATAGACCTAAGCTCCGCCTTAAGATTAACGGAAAAGAGTTTGAAGGCATCCTTGATACCGGAGCAGATAAAAGTATAATTTCTACACATTGGTGGCCCAAAGCATGGCCCACCACAGAGTCATCTCATTCATTACAGGGCCTAGGATATCAATCATGTCCCACTATAAGCTCCATTGCCTTGACGTGGGAATCCTCTGAAGGACAGCAAGGGAAATTCATACCTTATGTGCTCCCACTCCCGGTTAACCTCTGGGGAAGGGATATTATGCAGCATTTGGGCCTTATTTTGTCCAATGAAAACGCCCCATCGGGAGGGTATTCAACTAAAGCAAAAAATATCATGGCAAAGATGGGTTATAAAGAAGGAAAAGGGTTAGGACATCAAGAACAGGGAAGGATAGAGCCCATCTCACCTAATGGAAACCAAGACAGACAGGGTCTGGGTTTTTCCTTAGCGGCCATTGGGGCAGCACGGCCCATACCATGGAAAACAGGGGACCCAGTGTGGGTTCCTCAATGGCACCTATCCTCTGAAAAACTAGAAGCTGTGATTCAACTGGTAGAGGAACAATTAAAACTAGGCCATATTGAACCCTCTACCTCACCTTGGAATACTCCAATTTTTGTAATTAAGAAAAAGTCAGGAAAGTGGAGACTGCTCCATGACCTCAGAGCCATTAATGAGCAAATGAACTTATTTGGCCCAGTACAGAGGGGTCTCCCTGTACTTTCCGCCTTACCACGTGGCTGGAATTTAATTATTATAGATATTAAAGATTGTTTCTTTTCTATACCTTTGTGTCCAAGGGATAGGCCCAGATTTGCCTTTACCATCCCCTCTATTAATCACATGGAACCTGATAAGAGGTATCAATGGAAGGTCTTACCACAGGGAATGTCCAATAGTCCTACTATGTGTCAACTTTATGTGCAAGAAGCTCTTTTGCCAGTGAGGGAACAATTCCCCTCTTTAATTTTGCTCCTTTACATGGATGACATCCTCCTGTGCCATAAAGACCTTACCATGCTACAAAAGGCATATCCTTTTCTACTTAAAACTTTAAGTCAGTGGGGTTTACAGATAGCCACAGAAAAGGTCCAAATTTCTGATACAGGACAATTCTTGGGCTCTGTGGTGTCCCCAGATAAGATTGTGCCCCAAAAGGTAGAGATAAGAAGAGATCACCTCCATACCTTAAATGATTTTCAAAAGCTGTTGGGAGATATTAATTGGCTTAGACCTTTTTTAAAGATTCCTTCCGCTGAGTTAAGGCCTTTGTTTAGTATTTTAGAAGGAGATCCTCATATCTCCTCCCCTAGGACTCTTACTCTAGCTGCTAACCAGGCCTTACAAAAAGTGGAAAAGGCCTTACAGAATGCACAATTACAACGTATTGAGGATTCGCAGCCTTTCAGTTTGTGTGTCTTTAAGACAGCACAATTGCCAACTGCAGTTTTGTGGCAGAATGGGCCATTGTTGTGGATCCATCCAAACGTATCCCCAGCTAAAATAATAGATTGGTATCCTGATGCAATTGCACAGCTTGCCCTTAAAGGCCTAAAAGCAGCAATCACCCACTTTGGGCAAAGTCCATATCTTTTAATTGTACCTTATACCGCTGCACAGGTTCAAACCTTGGCAGCCGCATCTAATGATTGGGCAGTTTTAGTTACCTCCTTTTCAGGAAAAATAGATAACCATTATCCAAAACATCCAATCTTACAGTTTGCCCAAAATCAATCTGTTGTGTTTCCACAAATAACAGTAAGAAACCCACTTAAAAATGGGATTGTGGTATATACTGATGGATCAAAAACTGGCATAGGTGCCTATGTGGCTAATGGTAAAGTGGTATCCAAACAATATAATGAAAATTCACCTCAAGTGGTAGAATGTTTAGTGGTCTTAGAAGTTTTAAAAACCTTTTTGGAACCCCTTAATATTGTGTCAGATTCCTGTTATGTGGTTAATGCAGTAAATCTTTTAGAAGTGGCTGGAGTGATTAAGCCTTCCAGTAGAGTTGCCAATATTTTTCAGCAGATACAATTAGTTTTGTTATCTAGAAGATCTCCTGTTTATATTACTCATGTTAGAGCCCATTCAGGCCTACCTGGCCCCATGGCTCTGGGAAATGATTTGGCAGATAAGGCCACTAAAGTGGTGGCTGCTGCCCTATCATCCCCGGTAGAGGCTGCAAAAAATTTTCATAACAATTTTCATGTGACGGCTGAAACATTACGCAGTCGTTTCTCCTTGACAAGAAAAGAAGCCCGTGACATTGTTACTCAATGTCAAAGCTGCTGTGAGTTCTTGCCAGTTCCTCATGTGGGAATTAACCCACGCGGTATTCGACCTCTACAGGTCTGGCAAATGGATGTTACACATGTTTCTTCCTTTGGAAAACTTCAATATCTCCATGTGTCCATTGACACATGTTCTGGCATCATGTTTGCTTCTCCGTTAACCGGAGAAAAAGCCTCACATGTGATTCAACATTGTCTTGAGGCATGGAGTGCTTGGGGGAAACCCAGACTCCTTAAGACTGATAATGGACCAGCTTATACGTCTCAAAAATTTCAGCAGTTCTGCCGTCAGATGGACGTGACCCACCTGACTGGACTTCCATACAACCCTCAAGGACAGGGTATTGTTGAGCGTGCGCATCGCACCCTCAAAGCCTATCTTATAAAACAGAAGAGGGGAACTTTTGAGGAGACTGTACCCCGAGCACCAAGAGTGTCTGTGTCTATGGCACTCTTTACACTCAATTTTTTAAATATTGATGCTCATGGCCATACTGCGGCTGAACGTCATTGTTCAGAGCCAGATAGGCCCAATGAGATGGTTAAATGGAAAAATGTCCTTGATAATAAATGGTATGGCCCGGATCCTATCTTGATAAGATCCAGGGGAGCTGTCTGTGTTTTCCCACAGAATGAAGACAACCCATTTTGGGTACCAGAAAGACTCACCCGAAAAATCCAGACTGACCAAGGGAATACTAATGTCCCTCGTCTTGGTGATGTCCAGGGCGTCAATAATAAAGAGAGAGCAGCGTTGGGGGATAATGTCGACATTTCCACTCCCAATGACGGTGATGTATAATGCTCAAGTATTCTCCTGCTTTTTTACCACTAACTAGGAACTGGGTTTGGCCTTAATTCAGACAGCCTTGGCTCTGTCTGGACAGGTCCAGATGACTGACACCATTAACACTTTGTCAGCCTCAGTGACTACAGTCATAGATGAACAGGCCTCAGCTAATGTCAAGATACAGGGAGGTCTCATGCTGGTTAATCAACTCATAGATCTTGTCCAGATACAACTAGATGTATTATGACAAATAACTCAGCTGGGATGTGAACAAAAGTTTCCGGGATTGTGTGTTATTTCCATTCAGTATGTTAAATTTACTAGGGCAGCTAAATTGTCAAAAAGTCTTTTTCAGTATATGTTACAGAATTGGATGGCTGAATTTGAACAGATCCTTCGGGAATTGAGACTTCAGGTCAACTCCACGCGCTTGGACCTGTCGCTGACCAAAGGATTACCCAATTGGATCTCCTCAGCATTTTCTTTCTTTAAAAAATGGGTGGGATTAATATTATTTGGAGATACACTTTGCTGTGGATTAGTGTTGCTTCTTTGATTGGTCTGTAAGCTTAAGGCCCAAACTAGGAGAGACAAGGTGGTTATTGCCCAGGCGCTTGCAAGACTAGAACATGGAGCTTCCCCTGATATATCTATGCTTAGGCAATAGGTCGCTGGCCACTCAGCTCTTATATCCCATGAGGCTAGACTCATTGCACGGGATAGAGTGAGTGTGCTTCAGCAGCCCGAGAGAGTTGCACGGCTAAGCACTGCAATGGAAAGGCTCTGCGGCATATATGAGCCTATTCTAGGGAGACATGTCATCTTTCATGAAGGTTCAGTGTCCTAGTTCCCTTCCCCCAGGCAAAACGACACGGGAGCAGGTCAGGGTTGCTCTGGGTAAAAGCTTGTGAGCCTAAGAGCTAATCCTGTACATGGCTCCTTTACCTACACACTGGGGATTTGACCTCTATCTCCACTCTCATTAATATGGGTGGCCTATTTGCTCTTATTAAAAGGATAGGGGGAGATGTTGGGAGCCGCGCCCACATTCGCCGTTACAAGATGGCGCTGACAGCTGTGTTCTAAGTGGTAAACAAATAATCTGCGCATGTGCCAAGGGTATCTTATGACTACTTGTGCTCTGCCTTCCCCGTGACGTCAACTCGGCCGATGGGCTGCAGCCAATCAAGGAGTGACACGTCCGAGGCGAAGGAGAATTCTCCTTAAAAAGGGACGGGGTTTCGTTTTTCTCTCTCTCTTGCTTCTTACACTCTTGCTCCTGAAGATGTAAGCAATAAAGTTTTGCCGCAGAAGATTCTGGTTTGTTGCGTCTTTCCTGGCCGGTCGTGAGAACGCGTCTAATAACACAGAATCACTAGAGGAGCAAGCTCTAACCAGAGACAACTATAACAACTAACTCCAGAGATTACCAGATATCAAAAGGTAAACGTAAGAATCTTACTAACAGAAACCATGACCACTCACCATCATCAGAAACCAGCACTCCCACCTCAGCCAGACCTGTATACCCCAACACACCCAAAAAGCTAGACCCGGATTTAAAAGCATATCTCATGATGATGGTAGAGGACTTTAATAACTCACTTAAAGAAATACAGGAGAACACTGCTAAAGAGTTACAAGTCCTTAAGAAAAACAGGAAAACACATCCAAACAGGTGATGGAAATGAACAAAACCATACTAGACTTAAAAAGGAAAGTAGACACAATAATAAAAACCCAAACTGAGGCAACGCTAGAAATAGAAACCCTGGGAAAGAAATCTGGAACCATAGATGCGAGCATCAGCAACAGAATACAAGAGATGGAAGAGAGGATCTCAGGTACAGAAGATTCCATAGAGAACATCGGTACAACAATCAAAGAAAATGCAAAATGAAGAAAGACCCTAACTCAAAACATCCAAGAAATCCAGGACACAATAAGAAGACCAAACCTACTGATAATAAGAGTTGATGAGAATGAAGATTTTCAACTTAAAGGGCCAGCAAATATATTCAACAAAATTATAGAAGAAAACTTCCCAAACCTAAAGAAAGAAATGCTGATGAAAATACAAGAAGCCTACAGAACTCCAAATAGACTGGACCTGAAAAGAAATTCCTCCTGACACATAATAATCAGAACAACAAATGCACTAAATAAAATTAGAATATTAAAAGCAGTAAGGGAAAAAGGTCAAATAACATATAAAGGCAGACCTATGAGAATTACACCAGACTTCTCATCAGAGACTATGAAAGCCAGAAGATCCTGGACAGATGTTATACAGACCCTAAGAGAACACAAATGCCAGCCCAGGCTACTATACACAGCCAAACTCTCAATTATCATAGAAGGAGAAACCAAAGTATTACATGACAAAACTAAATTCAAACATTATCTTTCCACAAATCCAGGCCTTCAAAGGATAATAACAGGGGAAAAAAAAATACAAGGACAGAAACCACGTCCTAGTAAAAGCAAGAAAGTAATCCTTCAACAAACCTAAAAGAAGACAACCACAAGAATGGAATGCCAACTCTAACAACAAAAATAATAAGAAGAAACAATTACTTTTCCTTAATATCTCTTAATATCAATGGACTCAATTTCCCAATAAAAAGACATAGACTAACAGACAGGCTACACAAACAGGACCCAACATTTTGCTGCTTACAGGAAAAACCATCTCAGGGAAAAAGACAGACACTACCTCAGAGTGAAAGGCTGGAAAACAATTTTTCAAGCAAATGGTCTGAAGAATCAGGTGGGAGTAGCAATTCTAATATTGAATAAAATCGACTTCCAACACAAAGTTATCAAAAAAGACAAGGAGGGGCACTTCATACTCATCAAAGGTAAAATCTACCAAGAGAAACTCAATTCTGAGTATCTATGCTCCAAATGCAAGGGCAGCCACATTCATTAAAGAGACTTGGTAAAGCATAAACCACACATTGCACCTCACAAAATAATAGTGGCAGATTTCAACACACCACTCTCATCAATGGACAGATCGTGGAAACAGAAACTAAACAGGGACACAGTGAAACTAACAGAAGTTATGAAAAAAACGGATTTATCAGATATCTACAGAACATTTTATCCTAAGACAAAAGGATATACCTTCTTCTCAGCACCTCATGGTACCTTCTCCAAAACTTACCATATAATTGGTCACAAAACAGGCCTCAACAGATACAAAAATATTGAAATTGTTCCAGGCATCCTATCAGATTACCATGGACTAAGGCTGATTTTCCATAACAACATAAATAATAGAAAGCCAACATTCACGTGGAAACTGAACAACACTCTTCTCAATGATAGCTTGGTCAAGGAAGGAATAAAAAATGAAATTAAAGGCTTTTTAGAGTTTAATAAAAATGAAGCCACAACGTTCCCAAACTTAGGGGACGCAATGAAAGCATTTCTAAGAGGAAAACTCATAGCTCTGAATGCCTCCAAGAAGAAACTAGAGAGAGCACACACTAGCAGCTTGACAACACGCCTAAAAGCTCTACAACAAAAGGAAGCAAATTCACCCAAGAGGAGTAGAAGGCAGGAAATAATCAAACTCAGGGGTGAAATCAACAAAGCAGAAACAAGAAGAACTCTTCAAAGAATCAACCAAATGAGGAGATGGTTCTTTGAGAAAATCAACAATATAGTTAAACCCTTAGCCAGACTCACTAGAGGGCACAGGGACAGCATCCTAATTAACAAAATGAGGAATAAAATGGGAGACATAACAACAGATACTGAAGAAATTCAAAATATCATCAGATCCTTCTACAAAAGGCTATACTCAACAAAACTGGAAAACCTGGATGAAATGGACAAATTTCTAGACAGATAACAGGTACCAAAGTTAAATCAGGATCAGGTTAAATACCTAAACAGTCCTATATTCCTAAAGAAATAGAAGCAATCATTAATAGTCTCTCAACCAAAAAAAGGCCAGGACCAGATGGGTTTAGTGCAGAGTTCTATCAGACCTTCAAAGAAGATTTAATTCCAGTTCTTCACAAACAATTCCACAAAATAGAAGCAGAAGGTATTCTACGCAACTCATTCTATGACACCACAATTACTCTGATACCTAAACCACAGAAGGAGGCAACAAAGAAGAGAACTTCAGACCAATTTCCCTTATGATATCGATGCAAAAAATACCCAATAAAATTCTCTCTAACAGAATCCAGGAACACATCAAAACAATCATCCATCCTGACCAAGTAGGTTTCATTCCAGGGATGCAGGGACGGTTTAATATATATCCAACAATGTAATCCATTATATAAACAAACTCAAAGACAAAAATCACATGATCATCTCCTTAGATGCAGAGAAAGCATTTGACAAAATCCAACACCCATTCATGATAACAGTCTTGGAAAGATCAGGAATTCAAGGCCCATTCCTAAACGTGATAAAAGCAATCTACAGCAAACCACTAGCCAACATCAAAGTAAATGGTGAAAAGCTGGAAGCAATCCCACTAAAATCAGGAACTAGACAAGGCTGTCATCTTTCTCCCTACCTACTAAACATTGTACTTGAAGTCCTAGCCAGAGCAATTAGACAACAAAAGGAGATGAACAGGCTACAAATATGAAAGGAAGAAGTCAAAATATCACTTTTTGCAGATGATATGATAGTATATATAAGTGACCATAAAAATTCCACCAGAGAACTCCTAAACCTGATAAACAGCTTCAGAGAAGTAGCTGGATATAAAATTAACTCAAACAAGTCAATGGCCTTTGCTACACAAAGGATAAACTGTCTAAGAGAGAAATTAGGGAAACAACACCATTCTCAATAGTTACTAATAATATAAAATATCTTGGCCTGGCTCTAACTAAGGAAGTGAAAGATCAGTATGATAAGAACTTCAAGTCTCTGAAGAAAGAAATTAAAGAAGATCTCAGAAGATGGAAAGATCTCCCATGCTCATGAATTGGCAGGATCAATATAGTAAATATGGCTATCTTGCCAAAAGCAATCTACAGATTCAATGCAATCCCTATCAAAATTCCAACTCAATTCTTCAAAGGATTAGAAAGGGCAATCTGCAAATTCATCTGGAATAACAAAAAACCTAGGATAGCAAAAACTCTCCTAAAGGATAAAAGCACCTCTGATGGAATCACCATGCCTGAACTAAATCTGTACTGCAGAGCAATTGTGATAAAAACTGCATGGTACTGGTATAGCTACAGACAAGTAGACCAATGGAATAGAATTGAAGACCCAGAAATGGACCCGCATACCTATGGTCACGTGATCTTCGACAAGGGAGCTAAAACCATCCAGTGGAAGAAAGACAGCATTTTCAACAAATGGTGCTGGCACAATTGGCAGTTATCATGTAGAAGAATGCGAATTGATCCATTCCTATCTCCTTGTACTAAGGTCAAATCTAAGTTGATCACAGAACTTCATGTAAAACCAGAGACAGTGAAACTTATAGAGGAGAAAGTAGGGAAATGCCTAGAAGATATGGGTACAGGGGGGGAAATTCCTGAATAGAACAGCAATGGCTTGTGCTATAAGATAGAGAATTGATAAATGAGACCTCATAAAATTGGAAAGCTTCTGTAAGGTAAAAGACACTTTGATTAAGACAAAAAGGCCACCAACAGATTGGGAAAGGATCTTTACCTATCCTAAATCAGATAGAGGACTAATATCAAATATATATATAAAGAACTAAAGAAGGTGGACTCCAGAAAATCAAATTACCCCATTAAAAAATCGGGCTCAGACCTAAACAAAGAATTCTCACCTGAGTAATACCAAATGGCTGTGAAGCATCTGATAAAATGTTCAGCAGGGAAATGCAAATCAAAACAACCCTGAGATTCCACATCATACCAGCCAGAATGGCTAAGATCAAAAATTTAGGTGACAGCAGATGCTGGCAAGGATGTGGAGAAAGAGGAACACTCCTCCATTGTTGGTGGATTGCAAGCTTGTACAAACACTCTAGAAATAAGTCTGGCAGTTCCTAGAAAATTGGACATAGTACTACTGGAGGATCCAGCAATACCTCTCCTGGGCATATATCCAAAAGATGTTCCAACCGGTAAGAAGGACACATGCTCCACTATGTTCATAGCAGCCTTAATTATAATAGCCAGAAGCTGGAAAGAACCCAGATGCCCCTCAACAGAGGAATGGATACAGAAAATGTGGTACATTTACACAATGGAGTACTACTCAGCTATTAAAAAGAATGAATTTATGAAATTCCTAGGCAAATGGATGGATCTGGAGGGCATCATCCTGAGTGAGGTAACCCAATCACAAAAGAACTCACATGTATGTACTCACTATTAAGTGGATATTAGCCCAGAAACTTAGAATACCCAAGATACAAAATCCAATTTGCAAAACACATGAAACTCAAGAAGAATGAAGACTAAAGTGTGTACACTTTACACTTCTTAGAATTGGGAACAAAACACCCATGGAAGGAGTTACAGAGACAAAGATTGGGGATAAGACTAAAGGACAGACCATCTAGAGACTGCCATACTCAGGGATCCATCCCATAATCAGCCCCCAATCACTGACACCATTTGCACACACTAGCAAGTTGTTGCTGAAAGGACCCTGATATAGCTGTCTTTTTCGTAGCTATGTAGGGGCCTAGCAAACACATAAATAGATGCTCACAGTCAGCTATTGGATGGATCACAGGACCCCAGTGGAGGAGCTAGGGAAAGTACCCAAGGAGCTAAACTGGTCTACAACCGTATAGGTGGAACAACAATATGAAATAACCAGTATCCCCCAGTACTTGTGTCTCTAGCTGCATATGTATCAGAAGATGACCTAGTTGGCAATTAGTGAAAAGAGAGGCCCATTGGTCTTGCAAACTTTATAACCCTCAGTACAGGGGAATGCCAGGGCCAAGAAGTGGGAGTGGGGTGGGGGAGGGGAGGAGGGGAGGGTTTGGGGGACTTATAGGGTAGCATTGATAATGTAAATGAAGAAATTACCTAATTAATAAAAAAGGGGAAAAAGGCATAAAAAAGAGAAAATAAACAGGCTTCTAAAGCATAGTAATAAAATATATAATATGTTAAGATAACATAAAAACTATCACATCAGAATAGGACAAAACAAACGGAAGTATATGAGCCCAATATAAAGAACAAATAACAGCTGTATATGTAGAGACACACTTGTTCATACACAGGAACGCCATAAAAAAACACTAAGGAGGAAAACACCATATATCCAAAAAGGTTCTGTAGAGTAAAAAGTAGAGGAAACATACATAATGAAAAATTAAGATAAATTAAAGAAAGAAAGAAAGAAAGAAAGAAAGAAAGAAAGAAAGAAAGAAAGAGAGAGAGAAACAAAGAGAGAGACAGAGAAAGAGTGAGAGACAGAGAAAGAAAGAAAGAAAGAAAGAAAGAAAGAAAGAAAGAAAGAAAGAAAGAAAGAAGGAAGGAAGAAAGGAAGGAAGGAAGGAAGAGAAAGAAAGAAAGAAAGAAAGAAAGAAAGAAAGAAAGGAAGAAAAAAGGAAGGAAGGAAGGAAGGTAGGGAAGGAGTGGTGGAGGGAAGAAGGGTAGAGGAAGGGAAGAAAGGAAGAAAGGAAGAAAGAAAGAAAGAAAGAAAGAAAGAAAGAAAGAAAGAAAGAAAGAAAGAAAGGAGGGAGAGAGGGAAGGAGGTAGGGAGGGAAGGAGGGAAGGAGGGAAGGAAGGGAGGGAGGGAGGAAGTGTCGGAAGCCACATGTGACGTTGCAGAGTGGCACTGACTACTGCTGGCCACCACGCATATGTTTGGACAAACAACCAATGTGTACATATGCAGTAAAGTTTTTTGCAAAGACACTGCCTGGCCCGGGCATGATAATGAGGTTCTGTAAGGTACTGAGAGTATAACCAATCAGATGTGAGACATGCAAATGAGGTATGATAATGAGGCTCTGTGAGGTACTGAGAGAGAGTAGCCAATCAGATGAGGAACATGCAAATGAGGCATAGTGCATAACCAATCCGGGTGTGAGACACGCCTCTCCTAGGCCTATAAAAGCAGCACCAGTTCTGGGCTCAGGGTCTCTTCGCCTCTACAATCAAGCTCTCCCAATAAACGTGTGCAGAAGGATCCTGTTGCAGCGTCGTTACTGCTGGCCAGTCCAGCGCGCAAGAAGGAAGGAAAGAAGGAAGACAAGGCCCTGACATGCAAAGAAACAAAGAAGCTCCAAAGAAGCCATTGAGTTAGTTTTCTGCTCTTCTGCTGGGCATGCAGCCTACCCTTAAGAGTAGTCTGTTTCCACACTGGGACTCCCTTGAAGAAAGAGAAATATTCATTTCCCAGTGGCAATCAATTAGAGATAGATTCTCGGTTAGGGATGAGTGTCTGTGTCCACTAGGACCCTGTATAGTGCCGACCCTTGCAGGGAATGTGCATGCTGCCTCAATTTCTGTGAGTTTATATGTGCGTTGATCAAACTAATATAGAGGGTCTTGCTTTCCTGTGTCCTCCATCCCCTCTGGATTTTCCATTCTTTTCAACTTTTTTTCTTCTGAGTTCCTCGAGCCCTGAGGGGAGAAGTTTGATGGAGGGATACAATTTTGGGCTGAGTATTCCAAGGTGTCTTACTCTGTACATAATGACCGGCTGTGAGTCTGTTTATTCCCAACTGCCACTATGTGAAGCTTCTCTGATGATGGCTGGGCAGGGCAGTGTTTTAGAGGTATAGAAGAATGTCACTTGGAGTCATTTTATTGCTCCTTTTATTTCTTTGTAGCACAGTAGTATTTGGTGTTACCCTAGGTTCTTGGATTATCTAGCCTCAGGATCTTGGTCACCAAAGCAGTGTCAGATATGAGTTCCATCTTCTGGAATAGTCTGTCTCTCAGTTCAAATATTGATTGGTGACTCTCACAGGCTTTACAGGTCACCATTGTAGACCAAAGGTTTGTGATCCTGTTGTTGTTTATGCTTCTCCTTTAGTAGCATGCTGAGCTCCTTGTTGGGCTAAAGGTGCTAATATGTAGGAGTGGAAGGATTAATGTAGGCATCAGCTCAGCTTCTCCCATTTTCAATGAGTTGTTATTATGCTACAAATTCAGCCATTTTATGGCTTCATATTAACTTATCTGTTTTACCTCATCCACCTGAGTTCTAATATCATTAAAAGTGAGAAAAAATGCTCAGACTCTCCCAAACTAGTTTGATATGAAAGAGAGAGAGAGAGAGAGGGAGAGAGAGAGAGAGAGGGAGGGAGGGAGGGAGGGAGAGAGAGGGGGGGAGGGAGAGAGAGAGAACATCAAGAGCATGTCTCCAAATCCCCAAGGTTCCAACCTCTGGATATGTGACAAAAATTTTTATTTTCATCTCCTCTTGAAACATTGACAACATTTTGCCTCCTACTTACCCTTCTCTTTTAAGTAAATTAAATTATTGCTGTGAGTTCAGTGGACTCTTATCTTTTCTTTCTTATAAGCATAAATCAGAAAAAGATTTTTAAAAAACTGCTTTTCCTTTGCCCTTCCAGGGGATAACATATTTCAAGAGGAGTACCACTGCTTCCTTGATAGCGAGCTTATGATGAAATATTGATGCTGGCTCTCATTTTCTTCTTAGTTTGTCTTATGGGTTATCTCAAGTTAAGTTAATTAAAAAATATTTAGTAGAGAGTGATATTGGTAAAATCTTCCTGTTAAGTTAAAGCAGACACTGTCCACATACATACCTCTCAATAATCAATCGTTGCGGACCTACTGTGTTCTTATAGTTACATATTATCAGAGATAAGGATTAATATCTGTAAATGGGTCAATTTCTCTCATTAAAAAAAAAATCTATGAATGTATCAGGTCTCCTGGGCACAAAGGAAGCAACACTTTGGCTGCATCAAAATTGCTTGAAATTTTCAAAATTCAATTAATATAGCCTCATCCCCTACACAGGTCAGTGACAGTGGAAGGAAGAACCCAACATTTAATTTCTTCTAGTGGGAAAAAGAAAATGGAAATGTTTGTCTTCTGTTCACACTTTTGTAGGAGGGATTGTCTTAGGGACTAATTTCTGTCCAGCTTTCATTGATAGCCATTGGTAGGCATCTGGAGCCACTGAGAACAGAGTAATAGTTTACATTATCAAACCATCTCTTGACTATTAGCCCAGGCAATGCTCAAATCTCAAGGTATTTACTGGAGAATCACAAAAATTACAGGCTTAATCACAATCCCTGCCATATGTTCTAAATCACAAAAGTAGATAAATTTCTGAAGTAATATTTTGAAAGTTTGTTGTCACTATTGCATTTGTTGTTGCTGTTATTGGTAGTGGTGGTGGTGGTGGTGGTAGTGTGTGTGTTTCTGTGTTCGTGTGTGTGTGTGTGTGTGTGTGTGTGTGTGTGTGTGTGTGTGCGCGCGCGCGTGCGTGTGTGCATGTGTGCATGTGTGCATGTGTGCATGTTTTGATATTTTGAGATAAGGTCTCATATAACCCAGGCAAGCATTGAGATTGCCAATAACTGAGGCTTGTCTTGAACACGTGTTCATCCTTACTTTACCTCCAGAGTCTTAGAAATATAAATGTACACAACTTCTGTTTAATCAAAGTATTTTTTTCAGGCCAGTAATTTTGTGATAACAAAAGAAGGTGTCCTGGTTTATTTTCTATTGCTATGCTAAGACAGCTTACAAAGGAGAGAGTTTATTGGGTGTATGGTTTCAGAGGGCGTCTGTGATAATCATGCAGGGTAAATGCCAGCAGGCAGGCAAAACTCTGGAGCATTGTCTTAGAACTTATATGTTGATAAAACAAGGAAAAGAAAGAGAAGTCATTGGGAGTAGCATGCACTTTGGAAACCTCAAAGTCTACCTCTAGTCACACACCTCTTCGAACAAGGCCACACTTATTCCAACAAGACCATACCTTTAAATCCTTCCCAAACAGTTCTACCAACTAGGAACTAACTTTTCAGGAATATGAGCTTATGAGGGCCATACCTATTTAGACTACCATAAAAGGCAAAGATGTTGTAAGAATTTAACTAAAGCCCTAGAAGTCTGATAAATACAGAAATCTCAAAAAGCTACCTCCGCAGTTGTCAGAGTGAAATAAAAAGATATAGAACACACTAATGTTAGAGTAGCATAAATGTGAGTGTGTATGCACACATATATGGGCATATTTATACACACACACTGAAATAACACCAATGCTGGAAACAACACACAAAACGGATTGTGGTCATATCCTACTGCATGGATGAATTTGAGGACATTGTGCATAACACATTAAGTCAGTCAGATAACACAACTGTTGTAAGGACTGTATGTAATTGAGGCATGTAAGTCTATCAGATTTAAAGAGGCGAAGTACAAAGGTACATACCAGGAGTTTGGGAGAAATGAATTGCTGCCATTGAGTAGTAACGAAGCTACATTCATGAGTAAAATGTCTTAGAGATATACTATACGGCACCATATATTTAGAGTTATATAGCTATACTTAAAATTGTTGAGGATAGATTTTTGTGTTATGTGTTTTGAGCCTCTATAAAAAAAAAATGCACTCATTTTATGTGATAACATAAGGATTTTACAGTATTCGTTGAACATTTTTTTTCTGGTGCATTTTTTTTCCTGCTACTAAAGTTCTGGGATTTAAATCAGAACCGAGGAATATAGTTACACTTCAAGACAGTTTAGAACAGCCAGGAATTCCAAATGGCAGCTATGGTTTCATTAGCATCGTCCTAACTTGGTCCCAAGGCTGAGACTGTTGAAGTGTGGTTACCTCCACGGTAAAGAGCCACTTACGGGAACCAGGTTCTGAAGACTCCAGGTTTTAAATGCACTGGTGAACCTTACCAAAAGGCTCAGATCTACGAGTGTAGGGAAGCTTGTGAGAAAGGTAGTTATGGGACCAGTCTGCTCCTCCCAGTCTGTTCCCTTCTTGTCCATATGCCAACATGTTTTATGTACCCAGGAGTCTCTCAGCAGGATGCTGTACCATGCTGTTCAGGCCTTCCAGTCATCAGAATTACAAACTTCTTTACTTTATAAAAGCACTGCATAACAAGTACTTTCATATAAAAACATGAGATGGACTGAGGTGGGAAAATATATTATTCAGTAATTTTTAGTTTACTATAAGGGACACCCAGTTTATAGAGTGTTTATAAATGGGTTTTAATCAGAACTTATTAATAATACTGAGATTGCTTGAAGTCAGAACGTGAAAGATAGTCTGGATTATGCATGTGCTTTTCTCTGGACTATATATAGATTATAAGCAGCCAGAATATCTCCAAATGTTTACAGAAAAATGGATATACCAGGAGATTTTCTGGCATGTCTGACACACTACCTATGGAGTATAACTACTTCCTCTATATTTGAAAAGTATTTTATGAATAATGTTTAAATAACTGATAATCACTATTTTTAGATTATTTTAGTTGTAATACAGTTAAACATATAGCTTATTTAAAATGTTATCCATTTTTTTCATAAAGCATTTTTATATAATTGTTAAAGAAACCTGAAAGTAGCTTAATCAGCTTTCACAATTTGGCTTCAAGTTTTAAGACTGGATGCCATACTAAAAAAGTATATATATAATGTATAATTCATATAATTGTTATTTCTTTGGAAAGCCAAGAAGTCTTATCATGCAGATGTACCAATAGCTGGGAATTTTATGATGTCTGGTGGGGAGAACTGTGCTACAGCTTTTATGCCTGTACACAAGATTATGTGATTGAAACCTCCTGTTTATGTCAGAGAGAGAGAGAGAGAGAGAGAGAGAGAGAGAGAGAGAATGTCTAGTCTTAGTTGTCAACTTGATGATATCTGTAACCAACTAAAAGCAATTGGGCATTTCCCTGAGATATCATTTGAGGTGAGAAGACTCTATACGTTCTGCTGTCCAATCTTATAAAAAGACATAGAAGAAGGAAACTCCGAAATTTTCACCTTCTTGCCCTCATTCACACCGATAAGGTCTTCTATCCTGCCATTGAATTATTCATTCACTAGAGTTAGAACCTAAGTTTTCAGGATCTAACATAGACAGAAAGCCAACAGCTCTTTAGAGATTCTGGCGACTCTGGTTCCAGAAAAGAAATGCTAAGATATTCAATCTTGACAACTGAAAAAGTTCTGTCTTCTTTTCATTTTCATTGTGAGTCAGCCATTGTCAAACTCTTTAGACTACTGTAATTTATTATAATAAACAAATTATATAAATGTGAGTGACTGTGTGTGTGTGTGTGTGTGTGTGTGTGTGTGTCTGTGTGTCCATTTTATCAGGTCTGCTCCTTTAGAGTATCCTAACTAATATAGGGAGAATACTGATTTTATTTAAATGTATCAGAAGTGTGTCAGAAATGATATCATGAACTATTAGAAGTTCATGGATTTTAGCAGATAACTCTCAAAGCAAATAGAGTTAAAAACAGTCATAGTCATCTACAATTTACCTAGAAAAAACAAACACATCCTACATTCAACTTTGCCTTTGATACTCTTAAAATTAAAACAACAACAACAACAACAACAACAAAAACAAAAACCAGAAGGAAACTGAATATGGGCTCAGACTATACAAGAATTAGAGTCTCTAACCTCTGTGCAATCTTTGCTTATGTTGAGTCCATTTAAATGTGGTAACATGTAGTTCTGAGGGGATGAGAGGCACAGAGAACTCTAGAAGATATCGTGAAACATCCTATGCCATCACTTTCTGTAAGCCAGCATGTGCATGTAGCAGAGTCTGCATGAGACTGAAGAAAAGGTAATTGGAGATTTTCTGAGTTTAAATCTACATAAAATAAATTAGCTGATCAGATACAGGTAACAGTCATGTAGTGCACTGAAGTATATCCCTGACAATAAAATCTTAAAATTATACCAATTATTTCAAAACTTAGACCAGACTAGTAATATGGAATCACCAATGATCTTAGAATTACCTTCACATGAGTCTTATGAAAAGGAGATTAAACTTATGTTTGGCTTCCAGTTTTCAAGCATATTATAAACAATAGTTCCCTCTCACTAACTGAAAAGAGACAGTTCAGAGAAGAGTTTGTTCCTTGCTACTCCTAAGGGGATAAAGCCTTAATTTCATGATAAAAAAGCCTTGGATAGATGGCATTCCAAACCACACTGAAGCAAGCCTGTCATTGCTTGTCTGAGGTTTGTGAGGGAATGCATGAGAACAAAGCTGAGGAGGAAACCAAATACATCTGTGGAGGAAAGGCCAAAAATGACAGGACATAATAAAGTTGCTTTCTGGAACATAAAGACATGCTACCTACATCACCACTATTATGCTTTCTGATAACCAGAAGAACTGAATAATTACACCAACATATATTCATTCAAATATATGTCAAATAATAGCATCCCATGAAGAGCTCATGCATTATCAGTCAAAGCTTGTATGACTGCAGTTATAGCTATAGTTAAGCCACTTTCCTATTGCAAAGTAACTCAACATCATGCTGGAGAGAAGCCTTAGTGGGTAAAGATGCTTGCAGACAAGCCTTACAGCTGAGTTCAATCCCCTGGACCCAGGAGAACTGACTGACTCCTGCATGTTGTCTTCTGACCTCCATATGCAGTCTATGCTGTGTGCACTGACATGCACAAATAAATACATCTCTTACAAGGTTTGTTTTTAATGAGTAAACATTATAAAACATCTCCATATTTATGCACTTCTGACAAAAAGGCATGAAGAATCAAAGAGACTTCTCGTAGGAGGCAACACATGACTGTTCAGCATAATGACTCAACTAGAGCTTCCATCTCAATATTTTCTCTATCAGGATGTCAGCAGATGACAGTCTCACCTTCCCTTCTGCTTCAGCGATAAAACCTCGAGGAAAGAAGCTTTGCTGAGCGGATCAAGCTGTCTATGTTTCTTGTCACCGGAGAAACGCCCAATTATTAGGTCAATGTCTCTGAAAGGTTCAGTCAGCTCCTTATTCAACAACTCACTCAAGAAATGTTCCTCACAGTGTGCAAAGCAATTTGTAGGCGGTTTGAGTTTCAAACACGAAGAAAATGGCAGGCCTTCCAGCAGAGGTCAAAAGAGAACTTCAGCTGAAAGGCAGGCTTGATTCATCTCAGTCTCCCTATACTCACGTATTACAAAGTTTTATATTCTAGCTTGTTCAAAGATGTCAAGTTCCTTAACAATATGGATATATTTAGAACTGAAATTTCAGTTGTATAGATTTATCCCTAGAAATGTATCAGAAAAGTGTGAATATCTATAGCTACAACATGCTTATGCTAATTAAAACATAAGTATGCCAGTCGCCGAGCCAATTCTAAACTGATTAACGCTGATCTGTTTGTTTAGCTTTTTTCTCCTAATGAGATACCAAGTGCCTCCCTGTACATCAGGATTAAGACACTGCTGCAGTCTCCAAACTGCATGGTTAAGTAGCAGGAATCTGACTGCTGCCTGGCACCACGAGCGCAGCTCTTGTTGCAGGGAGGCAGTAATCTATGGACTGAGCACAGTGCCTCTTCCCAGACCTGCATTTCCCATCCTCTAACACATGCCTTTGCTTTTCATCCAATAGCCCATTTTATTCACTGCATCTGCTAGAATATATTTGTCTTTCATAAATAGATTTTGACATCATTCAGATATCTAAAACATAGCAATGAACTATTTTCTTTAGTAACTGTCTGTAACCCAAGCACTACTGGAATGTGCTGTGAAATTTTGCACTTATTCTTTTTTCTTATCAACTAATAAATATTTGACCTGTTGTACATCTTGCATTTCATAACAGACTGCATGTTCTTAGAGAGCAGGCACTTTAAGGGTTTTTTTTTTTTTTCTCTAGTAGGGTGGTTGTACACAGCAGGTGTTTAATTTCATTTGGAAATTAAAATACAACCATATAATAAATACCATAGAGAATTTAAAGTAATTTTTGTGAGTAATATTACATTACCTTAATTTATCCAAGCTATATTAGTATGGATAATAAACTTTGTAAAACATTTCCTGTGAGATGCTCACATGAGACTCTATTTGATTGCTGAGACAGGGTTCCACACAGCCTTAGCTAGTCTCTAGCTATCTATGTAGTCAGGGATCAACTTGAAATCACATATTCTTGCCTCCACCTCCAAAGTGGTGGGATTGCAAGCACGTGCCATTACATAATCCTATTATCCCCACCTCCAAATGGGAATTTTAATAATTCTTTTTCATGATGTTTTGATTGTAATCTAGAACAAAAAGATAGAGAATAACCTGTGAAACCCACAGCTTTCAGCTTTCCTGGTGTCAAGCCTGTATGTAGCATGTGTGAATCAGGAACTTGTCAGCTGCTACACTGACCTGGGCTTCGGATTTCCTGATGGGTGTAAGATTTAACATGCATACTCCTCTGTTGGAGGTGAAGCTTCACAGAGATGGTGCTCTGCGGTGATATGAAGATTCTTCCTGACTTCTGCTTCTACTTCCTCAAGCTCACCAATACCCAGTTCTTCACTCAGGATTTATCTGAAATAGTTCTCTGGTAGCTGACCTGCCTGAAACACACCTCACATCATCAAAATTATTCTGAAATTAGATAACAGTTTCTGTAAGCAGTTCTCAGAAGAGAATGTTAAACATAAAGTAATAGTTACCATGTTGGAAATGTGGAGTGTGTGTGTGTGTGTGTGTGTGTGTGTGTATGTGTGTGTACTGACTATTCTAGCGTTCTATGAGAATTACATGAGGGTTAAGACAAGGCAAGGTGCCTGTCATTCCCGATTTTACATATGAAAATCCTGAGACACAAGAAGCAAATAATTCATTTGACAATACATAATTATTAAATATAAAGCAATGAATTGTTATTCCAATGTGTCTAGTTCCAAGTCTTATTCTTTCCTTATGCTGAACTCTGTGATTCTTTCTACTTGTCTGAAACCACAATGGCTCAAGATACAGACCTCGTTTATGCTAGGGTAAGATGGCCTCTCTTACATGATCAAATTTCGATTTCCACGATCCTCAAATGTTTGGCACTGAGGTAGCTGTCAACTACAGCTGCTGCCTCCATGCTTGGGTCCCAGATACATTCTCAAATCCAGGCTTCTGTTAGCTTGAGAACATGAGCAGTAAAAGTCCTGCATTAAGTAAGCTGCTTCCCGTTTACCTACATCTCTCAAACATGTTCAAAGATAATCTGAAAGAAGCAAAATCATGTAGACTATTCTTTCATTGGGTCACAAGCTTGCAAAACTGTGAGGAGCGGGTGTGGCGGCAGTCCCAAAGGCGCCAGGGACTGCAGCTAAGTCGTATGACTTGCACCTGACTTCCTCATATAAGCCACAAACATCTTGAGAGCTGCACAGGTGTACCAGAATACCGGTGAATCCATTTTGATGGAGATATGCCCCTGCTGCCCTGATTAGCTGAAGCTGCATGCCTGGTGAGGTGGCGTGGCCTGCTGTGCGTGGATGGGAACTGAGAGTCTATAAGAGTGAGAGGCCCGGGTCAGAGGGAGGATTATTATTCGAGAGAGGATTATTATTATTGGGAGATATAAACAAGGGAGATATAAACAAGGGAGATATAAACAAGAAGAAACAGGACTGAATTAACGTGTGCAGAAGGATCCTGTTGCAGCGTCGTTCTTGGCCAGTTGGGCGCGCGCAAGACAAAACATCAGTGGAGAGAAGACATTAAAACTGTTAATAATAGTGCATTCACACACACTATTAGTGCCTTCTGCACAACACTTCAAATGTCAAAATGGGGACAAAAGCTAAAGGGGTAGAAATTATATGTATGAGATAAATATTAACTTCAAAAAAAATCTCCATCTGTGTTGAAATTTTCAGGAAATTTGCTTTAATTCTGAGAACTTGGGAATATTTATGCAAAATACAAGAAAAAAGAATTACTTTGAGCAACTATAAACATGATCAAGTTGTTAATTTTATATTACCTATATATGGAAATATGTTAATAGATCTGTGCCATCCGCTTGGAGATATGAGTCGGGGGTTAAGGGAACTTGCTGCATTTCCAGATGACTGAAGTTCTGGCCTCAGAACACACGTCAGGTAACATATACTGACTTTATTCCAATTCCGGGGCAGCTGACAGACTCTTCTGACCTCTAACAGGACCATTAAGCATATGGATATACACACTGATGCCTAAATAAATAATAAAATCTTTAAAGAGAAATTAATGCCTTAACAAATTGTCTTGGGAAGTATACAGGCCAGGATTAACATTGTCATATAAAATGGGAGACATAGCCTGAGGTAAAATCAGATTTGTAAGTGGTATTAGATTTCTCAGGTTATAAAATTTTCTTTAGCATTAATTATCCACTTCCAGTTCATTTTCTATATAAGTACTCTCTAAGGAAACTGGAGATGCATTTGACTTACATTTTCTCATTTGCATGGCTGTCAGATGCCCAGGATTATTGCAATATGCATCCTCTGTATACACTGTCCAGTCCTCCCATCAAGGGACGGCGAAGTCACAGCATGATTGCCGTTCCTAGACTCAGATTCGTCCTCTGCGGCTCTGCTCCACGAACTGAATCCCAGATCTCTTTCAGAGGTTTCTCAGCCTCTTCCTGTACCTCTTACTTTTCTGTTCCACCCTGAAATTCCCTCAGAAGTGTCCGCAATCCAACATTCTTCTCATCTGGCCGTTAATCATCCCAGTAGAATAAGATATTCTTGCTTTTCTATTAGAACAGATATTCTATAGCATTCAGACAAAGATATTCCTTGTTAATTTTTATTTGTTGTTAAATTATAGTCTTTCTGAACATTTTAATATACATAGTAATCCTGAATTAAAGACCCAAAATATTATTATTCAAAGCAAAGATGTGGAGAATGAATAATGAGATCACATATTTGACTCTGTTAATATGAAAAAACAATTACTAGGTTAAGTAAGTTTCATGTAAGTCATCCTTTGCTGCTAATATGACCACTACAAATGCTAAATATAGTAATAATCTGTTACTATGACTTATTTGTACTTGTGATACAAATTTATAGTAGGGAGAAATAAAAATGAGCTTCAAGGTGACATATAAAAATTATAAAATATTTGCTGCTTGTATAAATCCTGTATAAATTATTAGTAATTTAAACAAAACCCTAGTATCCAAGAAATAAAACACAAAATAATAGAGCTGACATTTTTGTAACTTGGGTACCCAAGTCATAGGAGCACATCAAACACATGTGTGTGCACACACACACATTCACACACATGCACGCACATGCACACACAAACAAATACATGATATATTATGATTAAGGAGGAATTATTTTCTATTTAGTCATTTTAATATCTAAATTTAAACTCTGCATTAATTTTTGTTGGGGGCAGATAATTTTTCACTCACTAGACAGAAAGTAATCGTATAACTTCCTTGATCTTCAAAGCCAAGGCTATATTCAAAAGAAACATTCCTGTTTAGCAAGTCAATTCTTTCCTCAATTAATTCTTGGGTGACAGCTCTACACAGGTAGGACTACAGAATCCTTTATGATGTGAAGATTTGTCTAGAGAGTCCAACCATCCATATTCTCATTCATAAATCAGAGTTTTCCCTATTCTCTTGTCTCCATGGAAGCCATGGGTCTTTTGACTGCCTTTACTTGGTATTTCATTATCTTTTTTTAGCTTGTCTTCTAAAATCTGTTTATTAGTATTGGTTATTTGTACATCCAACACTAGTTCAGAATAAAGAGATTTATTTAAAAACACTGAGGTTCAAGGTGATCTTGACAGACTTGTAAAATGTTTCTTTCTTGAACAAAGCTTTATGATTATTAGAACTTCAAACAAGAGAGAACTGGTATTTTCTTTACATGGGGACAAAGTCATAGAACATCTATCATTAAGACATGAACTTTTTAAAGCTGTATCCATAAGTGCTTACTGACTCTTTTTTTTTCCTCAATACAATTCTCACCGAGTCTGAGGAAAGAATAGTAAAATGTAGGTTGGCTTTGGAAAACCAGTCTTTGAGCAGAAGGTATCACAGTCCTTAAATCCAAAAACCCCGAACTGGTGCCCACTGTATGCTAGAGGAGTGTAGAGCAGTCTTTAATATTATGCAGCTACAAACCCTAGGATTCACAAGAGCAACCTGTTCTCAAGCTATTCTGCTGTAACACTGGAACAAATATTATGGAAGTAAACAACCACTTTTTAAAATAGTATGCAATGCCCACTCTATGAGATGGAAATCATTCATTACACTACTAAAGTGGTCACAGCCCAAGAAATTATTCGGTGAAGGAAAAAAGCAACAAAATGCCTCCCAATGGCATATTGCTATTCCTGTGGATCAGTGCATCATGTAATACTCATCAGAGAAGATTTTTTTTTTCTTGTAGTAGATGGGTTTTAACACAAGGACCCACAAGTGAGAGATTTTCAATCACCGTCAAACAACACCCTATCCTGGAGTCTTGAGGCATCCTAGTACACAAGGATGTGGAAAGATTGTCTGAGCCAGTTGTGATAGAGGAAACCAAGAAATAACTGTCTTCAGAGAAACAACAGAACTAAAACACATGCATGAGGTAGCAAATACCATGGCAGTGCTTACAAAACCCTGCAGAGTTTTAC
Organism: Mus musculus; assembly: GCF_000001635.26. Lineage (NCBI taxonomy): Eukaryota > Metazoa > Chordata > Mammalia > Rodentia > Muridae > Mus > Mus musculus. The sequence continues at coordinate 38,932,232 of NC_000070.6, forward strand.
ACCTGACAAAATCACAGCACTGAGAAGGAGAACTGGATGTATCAGGCCAATCCTAGCCAAGAAGTTATGTATAATGGATGCTTATGGACAAAGGTAAAAGTAGTTTTCTCCAATAAAGTGTCATCAGATACAACAACCACACTTCAGAGCAGGCATCATTCCAGAATTACTTGGCCAACCCCAAACAAGCTCCAAGTTTGTGGTTTTCATGAGCTTTTTTCTTTTTTAAATTTTGTTTTGTTTTAATATTTGTTGTCTTCTCAGTATTTTGTTTGTTTGTTTTAGTTTTATTATAGCTTTTTGTTTCAGACAGACAGACAGACATACAGAGAGAGAATATGCCTGTGTATGTGTAGGGAATTGAGAAGAATTTGAGAGAACTTGAGTAGAGGAAAAGATGACAAAATGTCATAAAAAAATTTAAATACAATTTTTATAGTACTCAAAATAAGAACTATAACATCAACTTGCAATATTCCTTAACTCTGTAGCTAATTTATGTCATCAGATAAAAAAGAAAAAAATGCACTTACCCATAACAGCAAAGCTTTATGGGAAGTTTCATAATTTAGGGACAAGGGTAATCCTAAAGAAATCCCACTCAAATTTGATGATTCTATGACTACTGAAAATCATGTAAAGGGCCAGGTAGATGTTTGCCACATAAACCTGGAGACCCATGCAAAACTGGAAGGAGAAAAACAACACTATATATATACATATACATATGTGTGTGTGTGTGTGTGTGTGTGTGTGTGTGTGTGTGTGTGTGTGTGTTTGTGTGTGTGTATGTATAATGGCAACCCTGCTCATGGGAGTGGGTGCTTATGCATGCATATACCCAGTCCCACCCAAACACATGACTATAATTTTAGTAAAAGAATCATAAAAATCTTTAGTGTAGTGATGAGAAATATAATTCCCTTATATAATTGGGTTTAAGAATTTCAAAGTCCCATTAGGACCTGTGACACTCAAGATAATATCCAAACTTTATGAATCATGCTCAGGAAGATCGATATAGTTATGATCAAATACATTTTTAATAAAAAACACAGTTGCGTGGTTTATATAGGAGACTTTGTGTACATGTGTTTTCTTCTGAGACTAATACTCAACTACATATTTTTTGTTTTAGACCTTGCTAATTAACCTCTTAAGAAAATGTATTTCAAGCAGTTTTAGAATCTAAGTAAATATTTATTCTACAAAAGTGTATGTTGCTAAGATTTTTAGAATTCCATTTGGTCCATGAGGACCATTACCACCTGGGTGACTATTACACATTACTAAGTCCAGGTACAGCACAAGGTACAGCATTGGATATCTTTGGAACACAGCCTCTGTCCTCTCAAAAAAACACTTCAGAGTTGATGTCAAATCTATGATGCTGGTTTATTCTTAGTCACCGCTAATTTCTTAGCTCCAGCTAACCAGCATCAATAGTCCCAGTATTGTAAAGGTTTCACTCTAGTGGTTCTGGTATCTTGTTAATCACAGCTGATTATTCAGCCCCAGCTAACCAGAACCACCGAACCTTCACAATCAAACTAGCAATGGCCCTGAAAAGAGTCTTTAATCTTCCCTCTGAAATTTCACAAGCCAGGCCTCCATCTTCTGCACTGTTCTCAACATTGTATTCCAAGCTCATACACAACATCTCAGAGTTCTTAACAGCAAATGGATCTTCTGGCCCAAAGTTCCAAAGTCCTTCCACAGTCCTCCCCAAAACATGGTCAGGCTGTCACAGGAATACCCCACTATGCTGGTACCAATTTGTCTTAGTCAGGATTTCTATTCCTGCACAAACTTCATGAACAAGAAGCAAGTTGAGGAGGAAAGGGTTTATTCAGCTTACATTTCCACATTGCTTTTCATCACTGAAAGAAGTCAGGACTGGAACTCAAGCAGGTCAGGGAGCAGGAGCTGATGCAGAGGCCATAAAGGGATGCTCTTTACTGGCTTGCTTCCCCTGGCTTGCTCAGCCTGCTCTGTTATAGAATCCAAAACTACCAGCCCAGAGATGGTCCCACCCACAAGGGGCGTTTCCCCCTCGATCACTAGTTGAGAAAATGCCTTACAGTTGGATCTCATGGAGACATTTCCTCAACTGAAGCTCCTTTCTCTGTGATAACTCCAGCTGTGTCAAGTTGAAACAAAACTAGTCAGTACACACATCCAGGCTGTTGGCCTATTTATTGTCTTTTTATTGGGGAACTGAGTCCATTGATGTTGAGAGATAGTAGGGACCAATGATTGTTGCTTCCTCTTATTTTTGTTGTTAGAGTTTAAATTATGTTTACCTGTTTCTCTTCTTTTGGTTTTGTTGTGAAAAGATTAATTTCTTGTTTTTTCTTGGGTGTAGTTTCCCTCTGTTGGACTTTTCCTTCTATTATCCTCTGTAAGGATGGATTCATAAAAAGATATTGCTTAACCTTGGTTTTGTCTTAGAATACCTTGGTTTCTCCATCTAAGGTAATTGCAAGTTTTGCTTGGTATACTAGCCTGGGCTGGCATTTTTGTTCTCTAACAGTATGTATGATATTTTCCCAGGATCTTCTGGCTTTTAGAGTCTTTTTTTGAGAAGTCTGGTGTAATTCTGATAAGTCTGCCTTTACATGTCACTTGAACTTTTTCCCTTACTGTTTCCAATATTCTTTCTTTGTTCTGAGCATTTGGAGTTTTAATTATTGTGTAACAGAGGGATTTCTTTTCTATTCTGATCCGTTTGGTATTCTGTAGACTTCTATGTTTGTGGGAATCTCTTTCTTTAGGTTAGGGAAGTTTTCTTCTATAACATTGTTAAAGATGTTTGCTGGCCCGTTGAGTTGGGAATCTTCACTCTCTTCTATACCTATTTTTCTTAGGTTTGGTCTGTTCATGGTATCCTTGATTTCTTGAATGTTTTGATATAGGAGCCTTTTGTGTTTTATATTTCCTTGACTGTTGTGTCAATGTCTTCTATGGTATCTTCTATCACTGAAATTGTTTTTTGTTTATTCATCTTATTTTTTTTATTAGATACTTCCTTTATATACATTTCAAATGTTATCCTGAAAGTTCCTTATATCCTCCCCCCACCCTGCTCCACTACACACCCACTACCACTTCTTAACTCTGGCATTTCTGTGTACTGGGGCATATAAACTTTGCAAGACGTAGGGGTTTCTTTTCCCAATGGTGGCCAACTAGGAGATCTTCTGCTACATATGCAGCTAGAGACATGAGCTTTGGGGGAACTGGGTAGTTCATATGGTTGTTCCACGTATATGGTTGCAGATCACTTCAGCTCCTTGGGTGTTTTCTCTAGCTTCTCCATTGGGGGCCCTGTGTTCCATTTTATACATGACTGTAAGCATCTACTTCTCTAGTTGCCAGGTATTGGCATAGCCTCATACGAGACAGCTATACCAGGGTCCCTTCAGCAAAATCTTGCTGACATATGCAATAGTGTCTGGGTTTGGTGGCTGATTATGGGATGGATCCCCAGGTGGGGTAGTCTCTGGATAGTCTGTCCTTTTGTCTTAGCTCCAAACTTTGTCTCTGTAACTCCTTTCATGGATATTTTGTTCCCTCTTCTAAGAAGGAATGAAGTATCCACATTTTGGTCTTCGCTCTTCTTAATTTTCTTGTGTTTTGCAAATTGTATCTTGGGTGTTCTATGTTTCTAGGCTAATATCCACTTATCAGTGAGTGCAAATCAAGTGACTTCTTTTGTGATTGGGTTACCTCACTCAGGATGATATCCTCCAGATACATCCATATGTCTGAGAATTTCATAAATTCATTGGTTTTAATATCTCCATTGTGTAAATGTACCACATTTTCTGTATCCATTCCTCTGTTGAGGGACATCTGGGTTCTTTCCAGCTTCTGGCTATTATAAATAAGGCTGCTATGAACATAATGGAGCATGTGTTCTTATTACCAGGTGGAACGTCTTCTGGGTATATGCCCAGGAGAGGTATTGATGGATCTTCTGGTAGTATTGTGCCCAGTTTTCTGAGGAACCTCCAGACTGACTTCCAGAGTGGTTGTATAAGCTTGCAATTCCACCAGCAATGGAAGAGTGTTCCTCTTCTCCACATCCTTGCCAGCATCTGCTGTCACCTGAATTTTTGATCTTAACCATTCTTACTGGTTTGAGGTAGAATCTCAAGGTTGTTTTGATTTGCATTTCCCTGAAGATTAAAGATGCTGAACATTTTTTCAGGTGCTTCTCAGCCATTCCGTATTCCTCAGTTGAGAATACTTTGTTTAGCTCTGTACTGAATTTTTAATGGGGTATTTGAATTTCTGAAGTCCAGCTTCTTGAGCTCTTGGTACATATTGGATATTAGTCCCCAATCAGAATTATGATTTGTAAAAACTAAAAGAAGGCAGCCTCAAGAACAGAATACCAACTTTAACAACAAAAATAACAGGAAGCAACAATTACTTTTCTTTAATTTTTCTTAGCATCAATGGACTCAATTCCCCCAATAAAAAGACATAGACTAATAGACTGGCTACACAAATAGCACCAATCTTTTGCTTACAAGAAACCTACCTTGGGAAAAAGACAGACACTACCTAAGAGTGAAAGGCTGGAAAACAATTTTCCAAGCAATTGGTCTGAAGAAACAAGCTGGAGTAGCTATTCTCATATCGAATAAAATTGACTTCCAACCCAAAGTTATCAAAAAAGACAAGGAGGGGCACTTCATACTCATGAAAGATAAAATCTACCAAGATGAACTCTCAATTCTGAATATCTACGCTCCAAATACAAGGGCAGCCACATCTATTAAAGAAACTTTAGTAAACCTCAAATCACAAATTGCACATCACACAATAATAGTGGGAGACTTCAACACCCCATTCTCACCAATGGAAAGATGCTGGAAACAGAAACTAAACAGAGACATATGAACATGTACAAAAGTTATGAAACAAATTGTTTTAATAGATGCCTACAGAACATTTTATCTTAAAACAAAGCACCACATGGTACCTCCGGTAGTACTATGTCCAATTTTCTGAGGAACCGCCAGACTGATTTCCAGAGTGGTTGTACAAGCCTGCAATCCCACCAACAATGGAGGATTGTTCCTCTTTCTCCACATCCATGCCAGCAATTTGCAAATTCATCTGGAATAATAGAAAACCTAGGATAGCAAAAAACTATTATCAACAGTAAAAGAACCACTGGTGGAATCACCATACCTGTAAGCTGTACTACAGAGCAATTGTGATAAAAACTGCATGGTACTGGTATATTGACAGACAGGTAGATAAATGGAAGAGAATTGAAGACCCAGAAATGAATCCACACACCTATGGTCACATTATCTTTGATAAGGGAGCTAAAACCATCCAGTGGAAAAAATATATATTTTCAACAAATGGTGCTGGCACAGCTGTAGGTTATCATGTAGAAGAATTCAAATTCTTATCTCTTTGTACAAAGCTCAAGTCTCAGTAGATCAAAGACCTCCACATAAAATCAGTGAAACTGAAATTAATAGATTAGTAAGTGGGAGAAAGCCTCGAGGATATGGGCACAGGGGAAAAATTCCTAAACAGAACAGCAATGGCTTGTACTGTTAAGTCAAGAATTGACAAATGGGGCCTCATAAAATTGCAAAACTTATGTAAGGCAAAAGACACTGTCAATAAGGCAAAAAGGCCACCAATAGATTGGGAAAGGATTTTTACCAATCCTAAATCTGATAGGGGACTAATATCCAATATATACAAAGAGCTTAAGAAGCAAGATTCCAGAAATTCAAATAACCTCATCAAAAAAAAAAAAAAAAAAAAAAAAAAAGGAGGGGTAAAGTGCTAAACAAAGAATTCTCAACTGAGGAATACAGAATGGCTGAGAAGCACCTAAAAAAAAATGTTCAACATCCTTAGTCATCAGGGAAATGCAAATCAAAACAACCCTGAGATTCCACCTCACACCAGTCAGAATGGCTAATATCAAAAATTCAGGTGACAGCAGATGCTGGCAAGGATGTAGAGAAAGAGGAACACTCCTCCATTGATGGTAGGATTTCAAGCTTGTACAACAACTCTGGAAGTCAGTCTGAGGTTCTTCAGAAAATTGGACATAATAATACCAGAAGATCCCGCAATACCTCTCCTGGGCATATACCCAGGAGAAGTTCCAACTGGTAATAAGTACACATGCTTCTCTATGTTCATAGCAGCCTTACTTATAATAGCCAGAAGCTGGGAAGAACCTAGATGTCTCTCAACAGAAAAATGGATACAGAAAATGTGGTACATTTAGACAATGGAGTACTACTCAGCTATTAAAAAACAATGAATTTATGAAATTCTTGGGCAAATGGATGTATCTGGGAATATCATCCTTAGTGAAGTAACTCAATCACAAAAGAAGTCACTTGATATACACTCAATGATAAGTGGATATTAGCCCAGAAACATAGAACACCCAAGATACAATTTGCAAAACACAAGAAAATCAAGAAGAGGGGCATCAGATCAATGGGTAGATACTTCATTCCTCCTTAGAATAGGGAACAAAATATCCATGAAAGGAGTTACAGATACAAAGTTTGAAGCTAAGATGCAAGGATGGACTATCCAGAGACTAACCCACCCATGCATCCATCCCATAATCCGCCACCAAACCCAGACACTATTGCAAGATTTTGCTGAAGGGGCCCTTGTATCTGTCTTGTATGAGGCTATGCCAGTGCCTGGCAAATACAGAAATGGATGCTCATAGTCATCTATAAGATGTAACACAGGGCCCCCAATGTAGAAGCTAGAGAAAGCACCCAAGGAGTTGAAGGGGTCTGTAACCCTATAGGTGGAACAGCACTATGAAATAACTAGTACCCCCAGAGCTCCTGTCTCTAGCTGCATATGTAGCAGAAGATGGCCTAGTAGGCCATCACTGGGAAGAGAGGCCCCTTGGTATTGCAAACATTATATGCCCCAGCACAGGGGAATGCCAGGGCCAAGAAGTGGAAGTGGGTGGGGAGGGAAGCAGGGCTAGGGAAATGTATAGGGAACTTTTGGGATAGCATTTGAAATGTATATAAAGAAAATATCTAATTTAAAAAAAGAAAGTTTTTGAAAATATATAAAAAAGAGAGAGAGATTTTTGTGTTTCCTCTTTAAGATCTTTAAGATCTTCTACTTTTTAAACTTGTGTTCTCCTGTGTTTCTTTTAGGGGGTTATTTATGTCCTTCTTAAAGTTTTCTATTATCTTCAGGAAATAAAAATTTAGATCTGAAACTTGCTTTATAGGTATGCTAGGGTATCCAGGACTTGCTGTGGTGAGAGAACTAAATTCTGAAATTGCCAAGTCAAATTGGTTTCTGTTACTTATATTCTTGTACCTGCCTCTCACCATCTGGTTATCTCTGGTATTTTCTGGTCTCCGTGTCTCTGCCTGAAGCCTGTCCTTCCTGTGAGTTAGTGATCCTGTGAGCCTGTGATCCTGGATGTGTCAGAACCTTTGGCGGTAGGGGGTTGAGCTGCAACTGAGGTGTGGGCTAAGTGAGTGGGTATCCAGAGCAAAGTCTCTGCTCTCTGCACAGGTGCAAACTAGAAAGTACTTGGGTCATTGGCTGGGCAGGGGTAAACACCATTTCTAAGTATCAGTTCCAAACACCCAGAAACACATTTTAATCCCAAGTGGGCCCAACTAGAAGAATCTCAGAAACATTCTGTACTATGCAACACACAGCCACCATACTCTCTGAAGAACCAGAGGGGACAACAGAAACTAAGGGGAAAAAAATCAACCCAACAGAAACCAGATATTAGTATATAAAATTATAGTACTCTTTAACAGAGAAGCCTAGATGGCAGTAAAAAAAAACCACAATAAATAACTGCCAAGACCAAATGTCTTGACTAGAGCCCAACAAACCTACTACAATAGGCCCTGAGGAATGTAACATAGGTGAAGAACAATGCAAAGAAACTGAAATAATCTTTATATTTATGATTGAGTTCCTTAAAGAAGAAATTAATTAATCCATTAAGGAAATCTCTGATAAGATAAGCAAATGGAAGGAAACTAATCAAATTGTTCAAGACCTGAAAGTATAAATAGAATTAATAAAGAAAGTTAATGCAAACTAATGGAAATATAGAAGAGAAAAAAATTAGAAATTTGAATAGCAACATTGAGGTAATCCTTTCTAATAGCATACAAGAGATGGAAGAGAGAATTACACATATTGAAGACAAGATAGAAGAAATAGATACCTTGGTCAAATAACATAAATCTAAGAATATTCAACTACAAAACATCCAGGATATCTGGACGAAAACACCAACTTTAAGAACAGAAATAGATCTCAAGTTGTGCTAGTCACTGGTCTCATTTAATTCAGTCTCTGCTCCACTTTTGTCACTACATTTCTTTTATACAGAAACAATTCTGGGTCAAAAAATTTGAAGGTGGGTTGTGGTACCCATCCCTCTGTGAAAGTACTGGAGGTAGTCTTTTCAAGTTCCATCTCCCCACTTTTAGGCTTTTTGGTTAAAGGATCCATCCCATGGATGGGCACCAAAGCCTGACATTATTACTGATTCTATGTTGTGCTTCCAGATAGGTGACTATCATGGCTGCCCTCAGAGAGGCTCTACCAGCAGCTGACTGAGCCAGATGAACACGCTTATAGCCAAACATTGGACTGAAGTTAGGTACCAATATGCAATAATTAGGGGAAGGATTAAAGGAGCTGAAGGAGATAGCAAACCCATAGAAAGACCAATAGTGTCAACTAACCTGGATCTCTGGGAGCTCCCAGAGACTAAGCCACTAACCAAAGAATATACAATGCACACAAGGACTAGTCTGAGACTTCCAGCACATATGTAGCAGAGGATTGCCTTATCTTGCCTCAGTGGGGAAGGGTGTACCTATCCTGTGGAGACTTGACATCCCAGGGAAGGGGGATGCAGGGTGTATACTGCCTAGTTGGTGATCCAGTATCTGAGAGATCTCAGAAGTCCAGGTTAATTCAGACTGCTGGTCTTCCTACAGGATCACCCTCCTCCTCAGCTTCTTCTAACTTTTCCCTAAATCAGCCAGAGGGGTCAGCAGCTTCTATTCATTGCTTGGGTGTAAATATCTGCATCTGATTCTTCAGCTGCTTGTTGGGTCTTTCAGATGGCAGTCATGATAGGTCCCTTTTTTGAGCACTCCATAGCTTCAGTAATAGTATCAGGCCTTGGGGCCTTCCCTTGAGCTGGATCCCACTTTAGATTCATTCAGGCTCTTCTACAATTTTTTTCCCTGAAGTTCTTTCAAACAGGAACAATTGTGGGTCAGAGTTTTGGGTGGCAACCCCATCCTTCACTTGATGCCCTGTCTTTTTGCTGGAGGTGGGCTCTACAAGTTCCTTCTCCCCATTGTAAGGCACCAACATAGCATGTTATTTTATTTTACATATAAGTATATGTTGATGATGTTAATCATGTGTTCCATCTTGTTTCCCTACTTGTCCACACATAGTAGCTTTGCCTCAGAATATTGCCTTCTGGGTGTTAAGATCCCTCTAGTATGTGTTAGACTATTTTGTTATACAGGGATATGCCCTTTTCTGTACTTAACTTGAATTACTCTGCTTTATAAAGGCATAGCACTAAGGATCCTTAACTATGGCCTCAGAATTCTTTATTTCTGGCCTCATGGTGGATAAGGAAGGTACCCTATACTATTGCAGAGTGGAATATGTGCAGCTGTGTTACTCATTGGCCATCAAGTAGATGTATCATGATATCTGCACACCACACGGAATTAATTTTTTGGTGTCTAGCCTCTGGCCACTTTGATTAAATACTATATCAGTTAAGTATATCTTACAAGTTGTCTGTTCTGGATGATCTTCAAACATATATTGGTCTTTTTTCCTGAAAGTACATATATGCCTTTTAACCTCCTCTATGCAAACTAGCTACCCAGTGAATGATAAAACAACATCCAATAGTTAGAAAGAAAAGCATATAAGCATGTTTTATTAAATAGAGAAAAATACAATTAATATAAGGCTAAACAAGGGTGTCTGTTGGGGTCTGTGATTTATCAGAAATGATATCAAACTGTGTTAAGCTGTATTCTAGTTCAAGTGTATTGTTTTTCCTCAATATTTGTGCTAACTTTCAACAAAACTCTAACTCATATTATATATCTGAATTAATTTTAATTTGCATATATGGTATTTACATACTTTTGCTTATCAACAGAGTAATTCATTGGCAAGTATGCAAAGCTCTTCCCCTGAGGTGATCTTGAAAAAAAATTACAATTAGGGAAGATGAATTCTCTTCCACAGAGCTGAGGGAAATGTCGGGATCAAATAAATTTGCAGACAATAAAAACAAGAGGACGTCTATGATGCAAGACAATTATAAAAAGTACCATTTCCAGAGAAGCAGAAAGAGGTAGGACAAGTTGTATTTGTGAAGGGGATCAGATAGCACAGGATATCATGAGTGAGCACAATGTCTAGAGCAGGGTTTCCCACACCTGATCTCAGGTCAAATAAACTGGAGTGCTTTCAAAAGCTGCCAAATGTCTGAATCAGACTCAGAACTAATTAAACCACAACTTCTGCATGTGCCTCTTATTGTTTTTTAATAATAATTTTGCAATGGAATTCTAGTGCACACCCAGTGTTGAGACAACAAATGAAAAAAATCACAGATATTCATGAATATTTGCTTGCAACAAATGATACTATTTCAGTCTACGAGCTATCTGAACATGCAGTTAGTTACAAATCAAGACAACTAGAGCAGTTTTTAAAAGTTAGGCAAAGTGCTGACTTCCAGTTTCTTTTATGACTTATGTATTCATTTATTATTCATGTATATCTGAGGATGGTTGCCATGTATGTGAGTTCATGAAGAGGGCAAAAGTTGTCCGATCCCCCGGGGCTGGAGTTACAGGAGGCTGTAAGCTGCTGCTGTGGGTGCCAGGAGCCAAAATCCAGCCCCCTAGAAAAGCAGCAAATAGTCTTAAATGCTAATCCACCTCTCCAGCACACTAGCTTCAACATTAACGTTCTTAAGCAACTCACCCAATTTATTTTATACGTGTGTAGAATATATACACATTTGAGAATCAGAAACACAAACAAAAAACTTAAACAAAGCCACAACTTACCATGCTTTAAGTCTTACCATTGAGTCTAATCAGTTCTAAATTCACTGTACATTTAAAACTTTTTTCTTTTGACTATTATACTACTATAATTATATAAGTATATGCATATATGCATATATGTGTATGTTTGTGTCTTTGTAAGTATGTACATGTGTGTGGAAATTCTTGTAGAGTTCAGAAAAGGGAATCACATCCCTGCTGCTGGAATTACAGGTGATTATGAACTGTGTTGTGTGATGCCAAGCTCACAAATTCTGCAAGATATATATATATATATATATATATTTGTTTTTTCATTCACCCTGCCATATGTTTAAGGTATAGTGTATTTAACCAGAATGATAAGGAAAAGTACAATAAGATCCTATTGTAACTACAAATACTCTAGTAATTAAGAATGTTACTAAGATGGGCAAAGTATACTGGGCATTACATTTCAATTTCATTCCTTGAAAAATAATGGCATGTGTGCATTGGCACTCATCATTCTCATATACTTTTAATTTGTTTTCACAGCTCTACATAGTTTAAAATCTGCCGCTACTAATATGTGTAAATTTAGCAGATTCATATTTAAATATACCATTATATAATTAAATAATGATTATGTTCATTTGCTCCACTGAGAGGTTCAGGAATTTTTATGGTTTTATTGGAAAGCATTTTTAGTGATATGTAAACTTTTTATGAAACTTACTTTTAAAATATTTACATCTTATGGTTTTAGTTTATTTAGAATTGTAATACTCTCTCAACTGTGTACTTTAAATTTATTTTTACCTACTGAAAATGCATCTCATTTTTATTACTTAGCATGTTTCAAACTTCCGAATGATTACCTTAATTACCAAAATCTTCATTTTCTTCCAGTGGTGTTTTGTTTTGTTTTGTTTTGTTTTGCTTGTTTTGGTTTATTTTTATTTTTGTTTTTTTATAGTTTTAGAGCTTTATTGAAGAAAGGCAGAGAGAAAGAGAGAAGGTAGAAAGAGAGAGAGAGAGACCTGCCATGGCCAAGTGGAGAGAGGGAGGAAGGGAAAGAGAGAGAGGGCTAGAGAGTAAGAAAGGTGAGAGCTTAAGAGACCTTATTTTTATTTTTTTGTTCTGAACATTTGATATAAATGGAACTATATAAGTGTAAAGTATCGAGATTGACTTCTTTCAGTTAACATGTCTTTAAATTTATCTAGATCTCTGTATGTTTTAATGATTTATCGTCTTTTTAAAAGAGTAATACTTTTTAAGTGTAAGCCCATTCCATTTCATTGTCTGAGTCAAATGTTTGTGACATTGGATATGTCCATTTTGAAATGCTACAATGGGACTACTAACATTGTTTACTTTGCTATTGCAACAATATCGACTACCTTGGATCCTTGGGAGCTCCCAGAGACTAAACCACCAACCAAAGAGCAGACATGGGTTGATCGAATGCCCCTGGCACAAATGTAGCAGAGAATTGATAGCCTTGTCTGGCCCCAGTGGGAGGGGATGCATCTAGTCCTGTAGATAATTGATGCCCCAGTGCCCCCAGAGAAGGGGTACGCTGTGGGGAGGCACACTCTCAGAGGTAATGGGCAATTCTAGGAGAGGTGTACCAGGAGGGGGCAATGTTTGTGATGTAAATAAATAAAATAATTAGCTTTTAAAAGTTTGCTTTGCTAAATACCAGAGATTTTCAATTAATTTTCTTATCTATATACTTGGAAATGGTATTGGTGCCTGGCTTCCATCTTGAAAAACTATGACATTATTTTCCCAAAAAACTGTACTGTTTTATTCCACTGAAGGAAACATGGCTTTTGGAATGTTTGCAACCTTTGTACTAACATTGTTATTTTCTTTTTTTTTTTTTTTGGCCTTCCAGGTATGTATGAGGTAGAACTTATGGGTCAATTTTCATTATCATCATCATTTTAGTTATTAATTAAATAAGGCCATTTATGCATATCTATAATGCGCTTGAGTTTCTCCCTCAACCCATTAACATGCTCTAACTTCTCCCCTCATATTATCTTATTCTCTTAGAAAGTCTTGCTGCTGCATTTATAAATACATGCCTTTAATTTTCTATAGAAAATATAGCAAGATTAAATTAGAAAAAGCATGCTATATTATTTTATATAAATATGTCCAGTTGCATCATTTTTCTGTGAATTACAAATTTACTTTTTCTTTCTATCTGGACATATACTGTTGTGAATATATAATTCATTTTTTCCATAAGAGTTCCATGCTCCATCCACTGTTTGGCTGTGGGTCTCTGCATTTATCTAAGTCAACTGCTAGGTGGAGCTTCTCAGAAGACAGCCATGCTAGACTCCTGTGTGCAAGCATAACAGAGTATCATTATTAGTGTTAGAGATTGCTGCTTGCATATGGGATGGATTTCCAATTGGGCTGATTATTGGTTAGCCATTCCCCCAATCTCTGCTCCATTCCTCATCCCTCCATTTCTTGTAGACAGGATAAATTTTGGGTTGAAAGTTTTGTGGGTGGGTTGGTGTTCCTATCACTCCACTGGGATTACTAACTCACTCCAGGAGGTGGCCTCATTCTTCTATTGATGGACTGTAGTTTGATTGAAGATCTTAGCTATTGTGGAAAGTTTTGTAATAAAATTTAATACCCAGTCTCACCATGGGTATTGTAGTCAATATGTATTTCTCTGACCAGAAAATGTTCTTTCATTTTCTGCTCTGTTTTAGAAATATAAAAGTTTTAACTTATCTATGGTAAAATTTATCTTCCCTCCCTTTATACAATGTGTTTTAGTTGCTCATTTTTCAACCCAATTTTCTCATTCAGAGGAATAATTCTTATTTTTGTTGTATGGTTTTGGAAAGAATTTTTAAATTTTACTTCATATTTAATTCTGTATTTCATTTTGAGTTTATTTTATGGCTATATGAAAAGTCTACCTTCATTCTTTAGTGTGTACATATGCAATTATCTTAGTTTTTTTTTAATCTAGTCTTTAATTTTCCTTTAAGTTATATGAGATCACGCTCATTCATCAACTGGGCATAAATATCAAGGTCTAGTTCTGGATTTTTGACTATCTGCCATTCATCTATATCTCTATGATTATTATAATCCTGAAGGTAAAACTCTTTGATTGCTGTCCTTATCTTTTGATATGCTTGAAAGGGGAATTGCAAATCCAATGATTTGTTCTTTTTCAAAACTAATTTTGATTCTTTTGTAATTTCATTTGAATCTCAGGATCAGCTTCTCAGTTATAAAAAGCAGGGGGCTGATGTGGATTTTGTAGGAATTGTTTCAGATTTCTATAAATGTAGAAACCCAAATTTAAAGTCATTTTGCAAATGGCTTTAATAATATTATTATACTTTCAAATCTCCTGCTGTGGGGTACATTCAAAGTACTTCAGAGTTTTAAATTTCTTCAGTATTTGTTAATATAATGCCTGTAATGTTTGGTCATAATTGTAAAGACAATTGTTTTCTTGATTGGTCACATCAAGTTCGGAGAAATATATTTAATATTCTGTAAACCTATATCAGAGTTTTATTAGGTCTGTCATAATGTAGAAAATGCTTTAATTCTTTTCTCTATAATATAATGGTATTTACAAACATGAAATATTATTATTATTCTGTCTGGATGCTCTTGATTTCTTGTTCTTGGGTTAATGTTCTTGTTAAAATTGTACAAGGCAATGGTGAATAAAAATAATCAACCATACCTACCAAAGGCTAGGATTTCTGCATTATTGACTTGTATTTTTTATTTAAAAGAATTGTGTGTGTGTGTGTGTGTGTGTGTGTGTGTGTGTGTGTGTGTGTGTTTATGCAGTGGTACAATGGTAGCAAAGGCATGTGAAAGTCAAGAAACAACGTGCAAAAATTGGGTCCTTCTTTCTACCACATGAATTCCTGGGATCAAACTCAGATTACCAGTGTTACCAGCAAGAACTTTGACCCACAGTGTCATAGGTCAAAAAATGATCCATAAAACCAGCTTTGTTTTGAAATCATGAAAGGACTCTGGAACTTCTTAGGTAATTTTTTCTGAGATGACATTTTCACCATTTATTTTTTTCCCAGATTATATTATGAAAATCAATACTACAAATTTGACACCTTAAATTATGGTTATTAGTTACTATATCTTTTATGTGGCACAAATATTTGACAGAATAACTTAAGGGAGAGGAAAGATTAATCTGTTTTATAGTTTCAGGTAGGTTTTGGTTTCTCTATCTCTCTCCTTCACAAACTTTGTTTGATATTTGTTTCCATGGTGGCAAGTCAGAAGCAGAAAGTGGGCTAGAATAAGAGGACGAGAGAAGCTGTAAGGATACACTCTCTGAAGACTCTATAACATCTAGAATAGTGTTACTATCTGGGAAACAATTAATCAAAATGTTAGATTCAAAACAGGAAATTCGAGTTAATATATTCAGAGTTTGGAGGCTGGAGGTACCAGAATGGATAATGTGTCAATAAAGTATATTTTGTCTTTTCTTTCTCATATAGATTTTCTTCAGTGTACCAACCAATAAAAAAGAAAAGGAAGCTTTCTTCCTCTTCTGAAAAGGCTACCCAGTTCTGTTGAATTAAGATGCCATTCCTACAATCTCATTGAAGCTTAATTATCCCATAGAAAGTAGTTACAGTTTGAATATAAAACATAGCCCAAAGTTCAGATCTTCAAGACATGATATTACTACGAGAAGCGATTGGATCATAAGGTCACTAACATCAGTAATAGATTCATTAATTGAAAAGTTTATACCTGATTGGGCTATTGGAGGTGAGGGCAAATAGAAGCAATTCAAGGACACACCTTAGAAAAATGCAACTCCTCTTTGGTCTCTTTCTTACTTCCTATGCAACTCCTCTTTGGTCTCTTTCTTACTTCCTATGAAATTCTTCCTCAACGTCTCAGACTCTAAGCAATGGATAGAAACTGATCTTGTATTAAAACCTCAAAATGCTGTGACACAATAAACTTCCTCCCTCATGTATTTTTTCTGACATATTTTGTTGTCCTAATAAAAATTTCTTCATCTAAATTCTACACTGGGGGATTAACATGTATTTAACAGTAGACATGATTTCATTCAGGTCATTGAATATATGATGTTGATTTTTATTAAAATAACATTGTTTTCTAAAATAAATCTTGTTTGGTACTCTTCTCTAGTCATTTATTAAAAGATTGACAGATTTGTCTATATTTATAAGGAAATTGCTCTGTTTTCTCTCCTCGTGAAATGTTTTTGTAAGTCCTTAGCATGCTTAAGCAAATTCCATATTGTTCATTCTTTTGAGGAACTTGTAAAGGAGTGAAGAAAGTTCTTATTTTGCTGTATAGTGATGTGTTATTCGATATGTATTTTAATTGAAAATTTCATACATTCATATAGTGTATTTTAATAAAATCTACCCTTATTCTTTCATCCTTTCTAATTCTTTCTCTTCTATCACAAAACTTTTCATTCCAATTTCATATTCTCTCTCTCCTTTCTCCCTCTGCTCTCATAATTCACTGAGTTTACTTAGTGCTGTTTATATGTTCATAGGTGCAGGAACATCTGCTGGAGTCTGGGTAGCTTAGAAAGGCCACATCCTTGAAGAAAATTTACTCTCCCTTTCCCAAGAGCAATCAGTGGCAATAGTGTCTCAGCACATAATAGAACTTCATCAGCCCCTCCCTCTGTGCAGAGACTTGAACTTACAGAGAGAGTTCTTACACATTCTGTCAACGACACTCTCAGTTACTAAGTGGAACAGGCCTGTATGCCTGACAAATAGTGTTTCCCTGCACATGCCTTCTAGCTTCTGCCCCTTAATCCGCAATCATCTGTAAGCCATGGGTGAAGAAGAGGTTATATAGATGTCCAATTTGTTGGTAGACACTCCATGGTGTCTTTCTATGTCTATTTAGGGGAGTAATAATAATACTAAGTGCTCCCCTAGATTGTACAGTGTTACTATTCACAGATTTTTGATCCAGTCGACAATAGCATAAATATGTTTCTTCTAGTAGATAAGAATTTAAAACCAAGAAAATAGTTATTGGTTAATTCCTTAACATCATTTCTACTACTATTCCAGCCCGCATATTCTGCCAAGTCATTTATTACTGTAGCATCCACATGTTGATAAGGATGTCAATTTTTTTTCTCTTGGTAGCATGAATTATACTTTCTATCACCATGAAAGTTATCTAGTAAAGATTAAACATTCAGATTTGTGCCAATTAATTTCTTCATATTTTATGCCTTAAGTAAATAATATCTTTAACCATAGAGTATTACCATCACGTTCTGGAAAATAACTAAGAACAGTGGAAATAATATGTAATATTTGAAAGTCATCTTCCCTGTTCGTGCCAGCAAGCTGGACCACCTTGGGCATGCAAACTCAGGGAACAGTCCCATGGTCCCCAAAGGACTCTCCACTCCAGGTGCCTTAGCAGGCTTTATGCCCTAGTGTGGGGGAATGCCAGGGCCAGGAAGGAGTGGGTGGGTTGGTGAGCAGTGGGAGAGGGGAGGGAACAGGGGGAGGGTGTTTTTCAGAGGGGAAACCAAGAAAGGGGATAACATTTGAAATGTAAATAAATAAAATATTCAATAAAATATCAAAAAAAGAAAGAAAGAAAAAGAAAGTCATCTTCAAGATCTCACTGACCAATAACACTCAAAAAGGTAATCCATCCCTAGCGCTGGCCATTTCTTTCACAGTCTATAGTGTTTGTGAATTACGTAGTCCCTTATACTTACACATAAGTTCTTTAGGAAAATGTGACAGCAGTCGATTTCACGTGACACTGACCAGTTTTGAGAAGATTTTTAACGTTACAAATTAAGTGCTCCTACTTCCTATGTCAACTTAGTATAGGACAGTAAATACCTATAGAGAATATCCTTCTGAATCCATTCCTCCATAAGATCTCTAATGGTTCTCTTTTATCAACATATTCAGTATGTTGAGCTATTTTGTTCTTCAGAAGTTATAATTGTAAATGTATGACTTAAAATAAAATGACCACTATTATTTACACTATGATTCTCTTCTCTTCTATTCTATTTTTTTTACCTGTTTTGCTCTTAACTTTATAATTTACAAAATTTCATTTTGTTTTTGTCTTTATATCTTAATTTGAAAGTATAGACTGTTAATTTGGAATTTCTGTTTGTGTTAACATGGGAATTCATAACTATATATTCCTGCTATGCAAAACATTATTTTAGCTAAGTTTAAAAACAAATTCTATGGATTTTATGATTTTGAAATTTTCTTCTTTTATTGTTTTGTGTATCTTAAGATATTTTGTAATTAAGAATCCGAGTTGTTGCTTGATCTATTGATTGTTTAAAATGTTTTGCCTCATTTAAATATCAATATTTGTTTTAGTTTGAATAATTTATGTGGAACCTAAATTGTTTCTGAGATATGCCGTTTTATATGTATTATTATTTCATTTGTGATACATTAAATGGTCCACCACGGGTATTTTCGATAAGAGCACGTGACCTGGTCTTCCTACGAAATGCTCTCTGTATATAATTATTTGGTTTAATTACTGCTTGTTGTTTTACAAGTCCTCCATATTTAAATTTATATCCTGGCAATTGATGTTCTGTACAAAATTAAGAGATACATCTTTCCTTATTTTTTTTTTCATGTCTTAGTGTTCCAATGATTTTTTTTCTTTTTTTTTTTTTTTTGGTGTTTATTTTATTTATTTACATTTCAAATGTGATTCCCCTTTCCAGTTTCCCCTTCACAACCTCCCTATCCCCCTTTTCCTCCCCTGCCTCTATGAGGGTGCTCCCTCACCCGCCCACCCATTCCTGCCTCAGCGCCCTAGTGTTCCCCTATCCTGGGTCATCAAGCCTCCACAGGACCAAGGGGCTTTCCTCCCAGTGATGCCAGATAAGGAAATCCTATGCTACATATACAGCTGGAGCCATGGTCCACCTTTACCCCCTATGTACTCTTTGGTTGGTGGTTTAGTCCCTGGAGCTTTGAAGGGTCAGGTTGGTTGATATTATTGTTCTTCCTATGGGGTTGCAAGCCCCTTCTGCTCCTACAGTCCTTACCCTAACTTCTCCACTGGGGACCCCATGATCAGTTCAATGGTTGGCTATGAGCACCTCCCTCTGTATATGTCTGGCTCTGGCAGAGCCTCTCAGGGGACAGCTATACCAGGCTCCTGTCAGCAATCATTCTTGGCATCAGCAATAGTGTCTGGGTTTGGTGTTTGCAGATGAGATGGATCCCTAGGTGGGACAGTGTCTGGATGACCTTTCCTTCAGTTTCTTTTCCCCAATTTGTCCCTGCATTTCCATTTGACAGGAAGAATTCTGAATACAAAAACCACCCATGGTGATTTAAAATTTTTTAAAAGTACTCTATATTATCTCTTTTGCTCTCTCTCTTCTTCACTTTTCTCTCTGTGTGTTTGTATGTTTTTAATAAACTTGCTTAGCCATAACATCTTGCCTTCACAGGTCCCCAGGTCACTTCAGTTCAGCTGATAGCTCGTCACATGTTTCATTCATCAACTCCATGATTGTTTTTAAAGAGCACCTGATTATTCATGATTTTCTTTACTGTTTGACTATCTTAACTTTAATAAGGCTTTTGTCATACAAGAGTTTAATTTACTTAAAATATATTTTGCCTCTGGTTTGGGGGTTTTATATATTTCTATAGAAACATAACTTCTGCATATGTTTACCATATCTAAGGCCCTTTGATAAAATATAGATTACACTTGTTTTTAATCATAATTCATGAATCTATGGTTCCACTATGAGGTATATTTTTGCATGTATTTTCTTTTTTTAATTACAAGATATAAATTGAATGAGAACTAAATGTATATTCAATTTCCCTGTATTTGATGACTTTTATTATTAAAATCAATTGTTTTGTACTCTCTAGCGTCACCCTGGTTTTTGTTCTCTTGTGTATCATCTCCTTTTTCCATTTTCTGATAACTGTGAAATATTCCTCTTTATTCAATTCTAAGTAAAGTGTAACTGAATAGATATTTGCTTGATTTTTTATATTGAATTGCAATTTTGACTTAATAGAAACCTTTTTCCAAATGATAAATTTATCTAAATTTATGTCTCTATTTAAATCCATAGAGTTGTATATTTGAATAGAATTTTATCATTTCACTATTTTTGAAAATGAATATTTATTATTAGTACTAGTTATAATTACAATTTACGCTTAACTGTATTTCTTCAAATTGTGGTTTGTGAAAGAAATTATAGATATGGAGTCATGAAAAACTCCTACACACATGTCATATAATGTTCCTGCCAGTGAACTGTTTACTAACTGAAAATAGTTCTAATTAAATCAGGAAATGGAATAATTAGAATTTCATTTAAAATGTTCTTGATAGTGTGTGTGTCCCTAGGAGGCAAAGTAACATCAGAGTTTGTAGGGTAGTTATTATTATATATATATCATTCTTAACAACCATTTATAATTACCAAAGTTGCATATTTAGGATGCTTACTGTCATAAGGCAAAGGAAATGTGTTAAAGAAACAGGTGCCTCACACATAGTCTATTTCTTATCATATATATATAAGTAGCCATTTTAAAAGAAAGGAGAGAAGAACTATGACTAATAAGTTAGGGAATGACTGAAGGAATGAAACATCCCAATGACCATATCTTGTTCAACTCTATTGTTTATGCTCTGTGGTCTTAATGATACATGTATATGCCTTTAAAAAGCAACCTTAGCTAGAGTGTGCAAGTTGCATTGGAACTTTGGGTCAGTATCATTGCAAGAATCAACTTCCTTTATATGAAATGCTCATGAACTCATTTCATGACTTACCTATCACCGCAGTTTGCTTTTTGTTTTGTTTTATTAAAGGAGCCATGTGGTGTTCTCACTATGATGGTTGTTTTGTATAGGTATCACATATTGCAGATGATGAGGCAATTATGAAATTCATTTAGGACTTCTAGAAAGGGTAAACAACAATATATTCACAATATGCCAGATGGCAAATGGGTATCTGTTTAGTTCATATTTCCACAATTAAGTCTTTTGTATATGTATTCCACACATCAAGGTAGTTCCCCCAAAATACTGCATTCATAGATGGTAGTGTATATACAATTTCTAAAAGACATGAAGTCAAAAATATGAAGAATCAAAAATAAATAGAGCTTTTCATCTGGCCCGGAGCTGACCCTGTACCACAGCTCTGCATACCCAAATACAACTGGGGGAGAGTTAGACTACCAGGAATGCCAAAACACCTGTGAGTACAGGTAAGAGCACCACTTCTGCTCCAATTCCCGACTCAAGAGGCACCTGACCAAAGCCATCAAGACATAGGAACCAAGGAACAGTCAGGAAAAAGATCCTTCAGGATTCTATCTCCACCCAGAGCTGACCCTGTACCACAGCTCTTCATATCCAAATTCCTCCTGGAAAGAACTGGTGTCTCAGGAGTGCTGACAGACAGGCTTTGAGGAGGGACAAGCCACAGTCAGAGACAATAAAATCAGCTAACACTAGAGATAAGGGCAAGGGCAAGAAAATAAGCAACAGAAACCAAGGCTTGTTGGCATCATCAGAACACAGTTTTTACACCACAGCAAGCCCTGGATACCCCCCAAAAATGAAATAGCAAGACTCTGATTTAAAAACACACCTCATGATGATAGAGGACTTTAGGAAGGGCATAAATAACTCCCTCAAGGAAATACAGGAGAACACAGATAAACAGGTAGAAGACCTTAAAAAGGGAACACAAAAATCCCTTAAAGAATTACAGGAAAACACAACCAAATAGGTGAAGGAATTGAACAAAACCATCCAGGATCTAAAAATGGAAATAGAAAAAATAGAGAAATCACAAAGGGAGACAACCCTGGAGATAGAAAACCTAGAAAAGTGATCAGGAGTCATAGATGCAAGAATCAGTAACAAAATCCAAGAGAGAGAAGAGAGAATCTCAGGTGCAGAAGATACCATAGAAAACATTGACACAGCAATCAAAAAAAATGCAAAATGAAAAAAGCTTCTAACCAAACATCCAGGAAATCCAGGATACTATAAGAAGACCAAAGCTAAGGATAGTAAGTATAGAAGAGAGAGAAGATTCTCAACTTAAAGGACCAGTAAATATCTTCAACAAAATTATAGATTGAACCAGAAAAGAAATTCTTCCCATCACATAATATTCAAAACTCCAAGTGCACAAAACAGAAAAGGAATATTAAAAATAGTAAGGGAAAATGTTGAGTAACATATAAAGGTAGACCTATCAGAACTACACCAAACTTCTCATTAAAGACTATGAAAGCCAGAAGATCCTGGGCAGATGTCATATTGACCATAAGAGAGCACAAATGCCAGCCCAGGCTACTATATCTAGCAAAATTCTCCATTACCATAGGTGGAGAAACCAAGATATCCCATGAAAAAAACAAATTTACATATGATCTTGCCACAAATTCAGCCCTACAATGGATGATAGGCATAAAACTCCAATACAAGGAGGGAAACCATACCCTAGAAAAAGAAAGTATTCTTTTAACAAACCCAAAAGTAGATAGTCACACAAACATAATTTCACATCTAACAACAAAAATAACAGGTAGTAATATTATTATCATTATCCCTTCATATCTCTTAACACCAATGGACTCAATTCCCCTAATAAAAATACATAGACAAACAGACTGGGTACATAAACAGAATCCAGTAATTTGGTGCATACTGGAAATGAACGTCAGTGTCAAAGAGAGACGCTAACCCAGAGTAAAGGACTAGAAAGCAATTTTCCAAGCAAATGACCCCAAGAAACAAGCTGGAATAGACATTCTAATTTCAAATAAAATCTACTTTCAACCAAAAATTATCAAAAAAGATAAAGGACACTTCATACTAATCAAAGGAAAAATCAACCATGAAGAACTCTCAATTCTGAACATCCATGCTCCAAATGTAAGGGCACCCACATTCATAAAATAAACTTTACTGAAGCTCAAAACACACATTGTATCTTAATCAATAATAGTGAGAGACTTCAACACTCCACTCTCATCAAAGGACAGGTCACGGAAACAGAAAATAAACAGAGATGCAGTGAAACTAACAGAAGTTATGAACCCAATGGGTTTAACAGATATCTATAAAACATTTCATCCTTAAACAAAAGATTATATCTTATTCTCAGGACCTCATGGTACTATCTCCAAAGTTCACCAAATAATGGGTCACAAAACAAGCCTCAACAGGTACAAGAAGATTGAGATAATCCCATGCATCCTATCAGATCACCAAGGACTAAGGCTGGTCTTAAATACCAACAGAAACAACAGAAAGCCCACATACACATGAAAACTGAACAACCCTCTACTCAATGATAACTTGGTTAAGGAAGAAATAAAGAAAGAAATTAAAAACTTTTTACAATTTAATGAAAATCAGGCACAACATACTCAAGCATATGGGACACAATGAAAGCAGTCCTAAAAAAAAAAAAAAAAAAAATCTAATAGCTCTGAGTGACTCCAAAAAGAAACTGGAGACAGCATACACTGGCACCATAACAGTACGTCTGAAAGCTCTAGAACAAAAATAAGCAAATACACCCAAGAGGAGTAGACAGCAGGATGTAATGAAACTCAGGGCTGAAATCAACCAAATAGAAACAAAACAAACGATATGAAGACTCAACAAGACAGATAAACCCTTAGTGAGACTAACCAGAGAGCACAGAGATAGTAACTAAATTTTCAAAAACAGAAATCAAAAGGGATATATAACAACAGAAACTGAGGAAATAAAAATAATAATAATCAGATCCTACTGCAAAAGGCTATGAGCAATCAAACTGGAAATCTCGGATAAAATGGACAATTTTCCAGACAGATACCAAGTGGCAAAGTAAAATCAGGATCAGGTTAACTATCTAAACACTCCCATAATTCCTAAACAAAATAAAGCAGTCATTAAAAGTCTTCCAAACAAAAAAAAAAAAAGTCCAGGACCATATATATGGTTTTAGTGCAGAATTCCATCAGACCTTCAAAGGAGACCTAATACTAAGACTCTTCAAACTATTCCACAAAATAGAAACAGAAGAAACATTGCCCAATTTAGTCTATGAAGCCTCAGTTATGGTGATACCAAAACCACACATAAACACAACAAAGAAAGAGAACTTCTGACCAATTTCACTTATGAATATTGATGAAAAATACTCAATAAAATTCTCGCAAACTGAATCCAAGAACACATTAAAACGATCATTCACCACAATTAAGTAGGCTTCATCCCAGGGATTCAGGGATGGTACAATATATGGAAATCCCTCAAAGTGGTCCATTACATAAACAAATTAAAAGAAAAAACTACATGATCATTTCATTAGGTGTCAAAAAAGCATGTGACAAATTTCAACATCCCTTCATGTTAAAAGCTTTGGAAAGATCAGGAATTCAAGGTCCATATCTAAACATAGTAAAAGCAATACACAGCAAACCAGTAGCCAACATCAAACTAAATGGAGAGAAACTTGAAGCAATTCCATTAAAATCAGGGACTAGACAAGGCTGCCCACCTTCTCCCTATCTATTCAATGTAGTACTTGAAGTTTTGGCTAGATCAATTAGACAACAAGAGGAGGTCAAAGAGATATAAATTGGAAAGAAAGAAGTCAAAATAGCACTATTTGCAGATGATATGTTAGTATACTTAAGCGGCCCTAAAATTCCAGCAAAGAACTCCAAAACCTGATGAACATCTTCAGCAAAGTGGCTGGATATAAAATTAACTCAAACAAACAGTATCCTTCTGATACTCAAAGGATAAACAGGCTGAGAAAGAAATTAGGGAAACAACACCCTTCACTATAGTCACAAACAATATGAAATAAATTGTGTTACTTTAACCAAACAACTGAAAGATATGTATAACAAGACTTCAAGTCTCTGAAGAAATAGAAGACCTTAGAAGATGAAAAGATCTGCCATGCTTGTGGACTGGCAGGATTAGCACAGTAAAAGTGGCCATCTTGCTGAAAGCAATCTCCAGATTCAATCCAATCCCCATCAAAATTCCAAATCAATTCTTCATAGAGTTAGAAAGAACAATTTTCAAATTCATTTGGAATAACAAAAAAAAATCCAGGATGGCAAAAACTATTCTCAACAATTAAGGAACATCTGGGGGAAATCACCATCCCTGACCTCAAGCTGTACTACAGAGCAATTGTTTTAAAAACTGCATGGTATTGGGACAATGGCAGGCAGGCAGATCAATGGAATAGAACTGAAGACCCAGAAAGGAAACCACACACCTATGGTTACTTGATCTTTGACAAAGAAACTAAACCATCCAGTATAAAAGACAGCATTTTCAACAAATGGTGCTGGTTCAACTGGAGGTCAACATAATAGAAGAATGCAAGTTGATCCATTCTTATCTCTCTGCACAAAGCTCAAGTGCAAGTAGATCAAGGACCTCCACATAAATCCAGATACACTGACTCTAATAGATGAGAAAGTGGGGAAAACCTTGAACACATGGGCACAGGGGAAAGTCTCCTGAACAGAACACCAATGCTCTAAGATCAAGATTTGACAAATGTGACCTCGTAAAATTGTAAATCTTCTGTAAGGCAAAGGACACTGTAAATAGGACAAAATGGCAAACAACAAATTGGGAAAAGATTTTTTTTTTTTTTTTTACCAATCCTACATTCAATAGAGGGCTAATATCCAATATATACAAAGAACTCAAGAAGAAAGACTCGACAATCAAATAACCCTATTTAAAAAATGGGGTAAAGTGCTAAACAAAGAATTTTCAACTTAGAAATATCGAATGGTTGAGAAGCACCTAAAGAAATGTTCAACATCCTTAGTCATCAGGGAAATGCATATCAAAACAACTCTGAGATTCCACCTCACACCAGTCAGAATGGCTAAAATCAAAAATTCAGGTGACAGCAGAGGCTGGCAAGGATGTGGAGAAAATGGAGCACTCCTCCATTGCTTGTGGGATTGCAAGCTGGTACAACCACTTTTGAAATCAGTTTGGCAGTTCCTCAGAAAATTGGACCTAGTACTACCTGAGGACCCAGCGATACCGCTCCTGGGCATATACCCAGAAGATGTTCCAACATGTAATAAGGACACATGCTCCACTATGTTCATAGCAGCTTCATTTAAAATAGCCAGAAGCTGGAAAAAAACCCAGATGTCCTTCAACAGAGAAAAGGATACAGAAAATGTGGTACATTTATACAAGGAATACTACTCAGCTATTAAAAAAGATGACTTCATGAAATGTGCAGACAAATGGATGGAACTTGAAAATACCATCCTGAGTGAGGTAACCCAGTGAAAAAAAGCACAGAAAGTGTGCACTCACTGATTAGTAGATATTAGCCCAAAAGCTCAGAATACTCAAGATACAATTCATGAATATATGAAGCTCAAGAAGAAGGAAGGCCAGTGTGTGAGTTCATGCTTCAGTGCTTCTTAGAAAGGGGAACAAAGTACTCACAGGAGGAAATATGGAGACAAGTGTGGAGCAGAGACTGAAGGAAAGGCCATTCAGCAACTGCTCCTCCTGGGGATCCATCCCATATACAGTCATCAAACCAGGAAGTGCTTGCTGACAGAAGCCTGAGAGGCTGTGCCAGAGTCTGACAAATACTGAGGAGGATGTTTGCAATCAATCATTAGACTGACCACAGGGTCCCAGATGGAGGATTTGGAGAAGGAACTGAAGGATCTGGGGGAAGGGTTGCAGCCCGTTTGGGGGAACAACATTGGCAAGAGGTCATCCTCCCTGGAGCTCCTGGCAACTGAACCACCAACCAAAGAGTTCACATGGAGGGACCCATGGCTTGGGTCTTGTATGTGGCAGAGGATGGTCTTGTTGGAAATTAGTGGGAGGCTGGCCCTTGGTCCTGTGTGGATTGGATGACACCTTGTCTGTGAATGCCAGGCTGGGAAGGTTGAAGTGGTTGGTGGGTGGTGGAACGATTGAGGGTTTCCAGAGGGGAGATCTGGAAAGAGGATAATATTTAAAATGTAAATAAAGAAAATATCAAATGAAAGGAAAACAAAAAGAAACAAAACAAATACAGTCAGTTGCTTTATGTGGTTATATTATAGTTAATTGGCATTTTTTCAAAGGAACAATCATACCAGCTATTTTGTTACTGTTGGATTATGAGTCAGGTTTATATAATAATGAAGATAATAGATAAATATACTTGTTAGGTCATTCTGTACTTAGTAATAAGCTTAGCTCTGATCCCAGGACAAATATTCCAGGATGTCTCAGACACTGCTTTATTAGGCTAAGTAAGCTCCTAAAAGAATACCAATGAATCCTTTCAACAAGTTACCCCAAGACACTCCAAATTCTCATGCAAAGGAGTAAAAGACTTTTGGTCCCTAATTCATTAAATATAAAAACCGAAGCTCAGAATGGATTGCAAATCTAACTCTAGGAACTAAAGTCTCCAAATTCTATCAATAAAGTGAAAACATACCATACAGAAAAGAGAAGGAATACTTTAACATAAAATATCCAAGAAGAGATAACATGTCCAGAACACATTTTTGAAACTTACACTTCAAGAATATAATCTCAATTGTATTGAAAACGAAATTGAATAGAAATTTCCCAAAAGGGGGCTGGTGAGATGACTCAGCGGGTAAGAGTACTGACTGCTCTTCTGAAGGTTCAGAGTTCAAATCCCAGCAACCACATGGTGGCTCACAACCACCCGTAATGAGAAGACGCCCTTTTCTGGTGTGTCTGAAGATGGCTACAGTATACTTCTTTATAATAATAAATAAATCTTTTTTAAAAAAAGACATTTCCCAAAGACAAAAAGGGCTACATATAAACATTTCAACATTGATAACCATTAACTAGTTAAAAGTCAAAGTCACATAAATTACATTTTCAAGATGACATAATGATTGTTCATGCAATATGAAAAGACTGAAACAACACACACAAACACACACACACACACACACACACACACATATATATATATATACATGTGCAGACATATGTATACATATATATTTACATGCTCATATACAGAAAATGGGAGAGAGAGACAGAAAGAAAGACAGAGATAGAGAGAGACAGAGAGGAAGAGAGAGAGAGGGAAGGAGGATGCTGCCACCTTGAGAAAAAAATGCTGTCAGATTCTGAAACCGAACCATGGATCCTCCCTTCAGCATCCAGCAATTAGCTGTACAGGTCTAAGCCAGGCAGCTGAATACACGTTTCCATGTACATATTAGCACACAGAAATTCATAGTGGCAGTACGTTTAGAATGCCTAAAAAGTTAAAATAATTCAATTAGCCTTTAATCGATGAAAAGAAAACCAACGCTTAGTATGTCCATTCAATGGAATATTAACTTTCAGAAAGTACAAAAGCATTAGTTATTGATCCATGCTATGCAATGGAAAATATTATGTCAAGGAGGACTAATCAGTCAGAAATTACACTTCAATCAAATTATGTTAAATACCTGAACTGGATAGATTTTACAGGCAAAATAGATTGTTGTTTGTCAGAAATTAGGAGACTGGAATAATATGAATGATGGATATGAAATGTCTTTAATGATTATGAAACCATTAGGAAATTAGATCATTTGATAGTTTCTGAAGTCTATCAGTACATAAAATCCACTAAACAATAAACTTTAACGTGGACTTATTATGATGCTAATTACATATTAAGATACAAAGCTGGGCTCAGGTGTGGTTCAGTGACAGAGAGATCACCTAGCTTATGTGAGCTCTCTATATGACATTCAGAACTCTAAAAATAACTAAATAATAACAAGAGTAAAACATTAGTAAAAACTGCTGAGATAGCTCAGCTCTTATGAGAACTTACTGCTCTTGAATAAGACTCATGTTAACATTCTGTGCTGGTTAGTTCTTGTCAACTTAATATAAAGCTAGACATGTATGAGTATTGGAAATTTTTTGTTGTTGTTGTTGTTGCACTTTTTATTGGATATTTTCTTTATTTATATTTCAAATGTTATCCCCCTTTCCCAGTTTCCCCTCTCCCTCCCCCTGCTTCTATGAGGGTGTTCCTCTACTCACCCACCCACCCACTCCCACCTCCCTGCCCTCAATTCCCCTAGAGTGGAGCATCTATTGAGTCTTCATAAAACCAAGGACCTCTCCCATTGATGCCTGACAAGGCCATCATCCTCTAAAAATGCAGCTGGAGTCATGTATACTCCTTTGTTGATGACTTAGTCCCTGGGAGTTCTTGGGGGTCCGGTTGGTTAATGTTGCTATTGTTTCTATGGGGTTGAAAACCCCTTCAACTCCTTCAGTCCTTTCTCTAACTCCTCTAGTGGGGACTCCACGCACAGTCCAATGGTTGGCTGTGAGCATCCTCCTCTGTATTTGTAAGGCTCTGGCAGGGTCTCTAAGGAGACAGCTATATCAGGCTTCTGTCAGCAAGCTCTTGGCCTCTGCAATAGTGTCTGGGTTTGGTAACTGATTATGGGATGAATCCCCAGGTGGGACAGTCTCTGGATGGCCTTTCCTTCAGTCTCTGCTCTACACTTTATCTCCATATTTGCTCCTGTGGAGTACTAGAAATCTTAATGCAGAAGATGCTCAATAAGGTTGGTTTTTTGAGAGGTCTATAGAGCATTCTATAGAAAATTTTTCTTTTCTTTCTTCCTTTCTTATTAACCTTCTCTCACACATTACATTCCTACTGTAGCTTCCATTCACTCAACTGTTTCCAGTCACCTCCCCGTGGGTCTGCATTTCACCAAAGTGCTGGGCTTTAGGGAAGTGCTGAGATAATCTTCATGAGGTGGGAAAACACAGCCTAGGATGTAGGAGGCAGAAGCTGGGGTTCCCTTACTCTGGCATCTAGTCTCCCCTGGAAAATCACATAAAGGAGTTGGGAACAAAGGATAGGGGTCCACAGGTACTTGGGATGAGGCCAGAACCAGGTGGTCCCAAACTCCTGGATCACAAAGAGTTGGGAAAGGAATTGGTAACCCTTGGTTGAAGAACAAGGATGACCCGGGGCTGGGGATACCAGAGCTCCAAGTTAGCTCATTGGTGAAAGTCCTTAGCTTAGCCAAGGTTGTCTAAGAGGGCAGAGCAGCCTTCCGCAGGAGACTTAGGCAGCATCTCAGTAGTCCAAGCCTTTCCCCATGCTCTCCATGGTGGTTCTTGATGAAAGAGGCAGTCTTAATTCCAATCTGTTTATTGACTGTTCATTGTGGAAAATTGGTGAATATTAACTTCTCAGGGTGGACCAGAGATTAAATACCTTTTGCAGAGAGAAATGTCTGAGAAGACAACCTTATTGGTTAAACCTTCAGGGTCTCTATATAACTCATTATCATAGAGGACTCTGTTTTGGGATTCATGGCCACGTGTCCTGTTACCTTATGCTGGTAGTGAGGCACATGATCTATCCCAGGAATCTGGTAGGAATCAAGGAGCCACCTACCTTCTCATATGGGTGCCTGAATGATGGGAATCTGCTCAAACTAAGTTTTCTGGCATGGTCCACTGGCCCACACTCCTCCAACTTCCTGTCTCCCCAGATCCACTTTTCCTCCTTTTCTGTTCAGAAAGGGATATCAACTAAATATTACATAATTAGTTACAATAAGTCTATAATTAGTGATCTATACGAGTGCTGTTATGCATAAGTAGGCTAAGAAATCCAAGGAAAGTCATTCAGTAAGCAGTACCCCTCCATGGTCTCTGTATCAGCTTCTGCAACCAGAATCCTGAACTAGTTGAGTTCTTGTTCTGACATTCCTCAGTGATAGTGTGTGATGTAGGAATATAAGCCAAAATAAGTTTGTTCCTTTTTTAACTTCCCAAGTTATTTTTGGTAAGGGTGTTTTATCACAGTACTGGAAACCATAACTAAGAGATATCTCAACACATATGATGGTAGATACTTAACCTCCTGAAATTTCAAACTACAGAGAATGCAACATCATTTTTGGTCTCAGTAACATCTGTATGTATGCCATACACACAGAGAAACAAATGCACATAAATAAAACTCTCTAAAAATCAATAATAATATATGTAATATTATATATAAATAGTCATACATACACATATCACATATAGAGGAATGCACTACAAGTGTACACAAGCACTATGTGCAAACATACACACAATACATCCACACACATCACACATCTAAATATACTAAATACACATATACCCCACGTACAAATATACATGCAAATATACACTACACACACATACACAATGAACCACACCAATATATGACCCTTGAAATGCCCAACATCAATAATTACCACTTAAGTAGCCAAAACCACTTGAATACTTTGGTTATGGTCTCCAAATAATATTTTTTATAGAGTATTTTGAGAAAACCAATGTTTCTTGAAGTACCTAAATGAGTCAAAAGTCTGAAGACATAGAAATACAAGATATTTCATTAATATTATACCAGATACCATTGAAACCATCAGAATTACTTATCATTGTATCAAAAGAGGTTACATCAAGAAGTTCCCATGTGTGTCAAGATCAAAAATACAGGTGACAGCAGATGCTGGCGAAGATGTGGAGAAAGAGGAACACTCCTCCATTGTTGATGGGATTGCAAGCTTGTACAACCACTCTGGAAATCAGTCTGGTGGTTCCTCAGAAAATTGGACATAGTACTATTGGAGGATCCCGCAATACCTCTCCTGGATATATATCCAGAAGATGTCCCAATGGGTAAGAAGGACACATGCTCCACTATGTTCATAGCAGCCTTGTTTATAATAGCCAGAAGCTGGAAAGAACCCAGATGCCCCTCAACAGAGGAATGGATATAAAAAATGTGGTACATTTACACAGTGGAGTACTACTCAGCTATTAAAAAGAAAGAATTTGTGAAATTCCTAGGCAAATGGTTGGACCTGGAGGGCATCATCCTGAGTGAGGTAACACAATCACAAAAGAACTCACACAATATGTACTCACTGATAAGTGAATATTAGCCCAGAAACTTAGTATAGCGAGATATAAGGTACAATTTGCAAAACAAATGAAACTGAAGAAGAATGAAGACCAAAGTGTGGACACTTTGCCCCTTCTTAGAATTGGAAACAATCACCCATGGAAGGAATTACAGAATCAAAGTTTGGAGCTGAGACAAAAGGATGGACCATCTAGAGACTGCCATATTCAGGGATCCATCCTATAATTAGCCTCCAAACGATGACACCATTGCATACACTAGCAAGCATTTGTTGCAAGGACAGTGATATAGCTGTCTCTTGTGAGACTAGACCGGGGCCTAGCAAACCCAGAAGTGGATGCTCACAGTCAACTATTGGATGGATCACAGGGCCCCCAATGGAGGAGCTAGAGAAAGTATCCAAGGAGCTAAAGAGATCTGCAACCCTGTAGGTGCAACAACGTTATGAACTAACCAGTACCCCGGAGCTCTTGACTCTAGCTGCATATGTATCAAAAGATGGCCTAGTCGGCCATCACTGGAAAGAGAGGCCCATTGGCCAGGCAAACTGTATATGCCCCAGTACAGGGGAATGCCAGGGCCAAAAAATGGGAATGGGTGGGTAGGGGAGTGTGGGGGTGGGACTTTTGGGATAGCATTGGAAATGTAATTGAGGAAAATATGTAATAAAAAAAAAAAGAATCTGAAAAAAAAATTTCCCATTAATCCAGGCATGGTGATATGGAGGTTCACATCTTTATACCAGTACACTGGAGGCAGGGTGATCTCTGAGTTCAAGGCCAGCCTGGTCTACATAGCAAATTCTAGGACAACCAAGGTTACACAGAAGATTATCTTAAAGAAATGCCCAAAATAAGAAAAGAAAGTTCTCATCATCAAATTGTTGTGACTTTGTCTCGAAGTCAGTACTTGTATTAGTATTTTCTGTAAACCACATTAGAATTGAAAAAATAGCAAGGATTACTTGATGACAGCTTTGCCGATCTATGAATGTGCTTTCATTTCCCAGACTCCTGAAGAATGTTATTGAAAGGTATAGGTCTATTGATATATAGACATAGGTGCAGAAAACTTCTACAGACACATATGACTTCCTTATCCATATAAAAACATAATATGAATTTAGCAAAGAAACAAGTCTAGGCATCAGCCAAAAACAAAGCTATTTATTTATTTATTTATTTATTTATTTATTTATTTATATTAGATTAGATATTTTCTTTATATACATTTCAAATGCTATCCCGAAATTTTCCTATACCCTCCCTCTGCCCTGCTCCTCTACCCACCCACTCCTGCTTCTCGGCCCTGGCATTCCCCTGTACTGGGGCATACAAAGTTTGTAATACCAAGGGGCCTCTCTTCCCTGTGATGCCGGCTAACAAAGCTATTTATATTCAGTCATTTTCTATCTCTTTTACAATAGAGATATAATATGTATTTATACATAGGTGTCATCAAAGAAATGTACTATTTGAATAAACAGTCCTTAATATATAATTTCCTTCAAATATCAAAGTTTCATGGGGCTATTCTGATTAAAAGCCACTCAATACTACACATTAGAAATGTGTATTTAGAAATGTGTAAACAGTGTCAAAGTATACCAGAAAGAAACATGACTCAGTTATGGGGAAACATATTCATAACATATATATGACTGGGATTAAGATAGTGGTAAAATTTAAATTAATGATTTTTCTACATATTTGAATTAAGAAAAATGGCAAGATATATCTTTGCAACAGACTATTTCTACACTTATAAATAAAGCAACATTTTACACAAGAGAGTTTATAGAACTTTTTTTCTCTACTTTATGAGTGTATACCTTTGACAAACCACCAGGTAAATGCAACATCCCATTCTTAGGAGATGATAATAAAACTTATTCAACTTTATTAGTTTATGCTTACTTTCATAATTTATCAATAGAAAAATATTTCAAATCCTTGTGTTGAATTTTAATTTTGAGTATTTGAATGGTTAATAAAATTCCACAAAGATAATAAATTCATAATTATTTAATAATGAACTTGTACTTGCTACTATTATACTTAGAAATCAAAATTAGTGACTTTTAATACTGGGTTTATTTTTTGAATTATTTTATTTTTCATTATGCATGCAGACACATGTGAGTATGTGTTTCATGTGTGTGTGTGTGTGTGTGTGTGTGTACACATGAGTGTAAATGCTGAGGAGTCTGAAGGTATCAGGTTCCCCTGGCTCAGCAGTTACTGGCAGTTATGCATGACAAAGGTGCTGGGACACAAATTCTTTGCAAAAGTAATATGTGCTCTTAAGCTGAGGTGTCTCTGCAGCCCCAGGAGAGAAATTCTTAAAACTGTTATAAAATGAGTTCATTTACTTTGAATTTAGAAGAAATTTATGCTTTGCAATTGAAAAATGTAAGGAATTAAATTTTTTATTCACCAACTTCATGATAAAAATAGTACTTGCCAAGGTATATATAAAATTCCTTTTCTATACAGAAA